>NC_069506.1:311775104-311821475 GCF_027579735.1 Bombina bombina
CGTGGAAAAAAAGTAGTTTTTTTATTGTTTCAATAATCCCTAAGGAGAGGATACCGCGGACTATCGCTCAATCATGGGAGAAAGTGATTAATGAAACCCGGTGATCGGATGAATTGTACGTTTAGAGGGAGGCATGTCTGAGAGCAGGACCCTACTGGCTATGAATAGTTGGATAAGTGTTTAATAGAGGACACAAGCCACTGCAAAAAAAGGAGAGAAGAAAAAAAAAAGCCTCAATAAACAGCAAAGGACCAAGCATGTCTTAGAGGAAAGACAACCCACACGCCTGATACGAGGTGAAGAGTGCCCTGCAGCAACGCTGTCATTTCTCCCAGCCAAAAAAGGAGAAAGGTTGTACAGGAAATGTACACAGAGAAAGATTGACGGATCTGTTAATACAAACAAGAGCAACACGCCACAGAGAGAAGGTAATCTGCAAGTTTATTAGCAGGTGGGATAACTCGAGTGGTGGCTGGGAGAGGACACGGGGTATAGAGATCAGTGAAAACAAGCAGTAGGCACACCCGGACTTAATCTTCCAAACAATTTGAATAGACAACAGGAGTTACAGACTCTGTTGTGAAACTGAGGCCACTAGTATGAAATAGGAGACACAGTGGTATAAAAACTTTAAGTTACAGTCTTTATAAGGAATACTCCCTGAAAGCTGGATGCGGTTTTTTGTTTTCCTTGTGGTGTAGAAGGGATAAGGAAGAAAGGCTGTATTGAGAGTTTTGAGGAGCAGAACTTGCTGGACAAAATAACAGTGATTAAATTGGTGCCTTATTGTGTGAATGTTAAAGAACAGTAAAAAAAGTTTTCCCAGCAGAGCTGGTGGGTCTCACTGAGACTGGACAGGTCCTGATTATAACTATACCAACTACAGATAATCAGAAACTTCACTGTCAACTGATACTACAGGTTTAAAGTTACTTGGGGACTAATTTGCTGGTTTGCTGACTTTATTTTCCATTAGTACAAATCACTAAAACATACAGAAGTGGTATATCTTATATTTGAGGTTAGAGTATAGAGCAGAGTATTATACTGTTATGAGCAGTGGCAGTGAATTGTCAGTTGCTCATTTAAACACACAGAAAATATAATAGGTTTCTGCATATGGATAAATACTTGGGATCTAACAAAATGGCGCCCAAAGGCAAAATAAGTGAAAGAAAAACAAAAGGGAACCTCTGAAGCATTAAATCAGTCTTCAATGATAGCTACAGATACCACCTGTGTGGATAAAGACTCACATTATATAGTACAACATTTCCTCTATATTCATTCCTAAAGTAGATAACTTGCAATAAGGGTTAGATCAATTAACTAGAGAAATCAAGCAAATTACTACTAGATTTACAGGACTAGAGGAGAGAGTATCTGATTTGGAGGATGTATCCTCTATACACTAATAAAATTGAAACCCTCCTTAAACAAAATCAAGTTCTTTATCAGCGTCTTGAAGATTTAGAGAACAGGTCAAGGCGAAATAATAAACGTATATTAGGGATACCTGAGTCCATTAAAAAAGTTGAAGTAATGCCCTTTATTGAAAATATGCTTCCTAATCTCTTGAATCTATCACTGAGCGGTTTCAAAGTCAGTGTTGAGCGTGGTAACAGAATAGGTCCTGAGAAACCTATTGAAAAAACATCTACACAACCCAGACAGTGTATTGTCAAATGTCTACACTTTCAAGCAAAGATAGCTGTACTAAGGGCTTATAGAAAAATTACATCTCTGGCATTTGAAAATTCTAAATTACTTATTTTCCAAGATTATTCAGTAGACCTGGCAAAGAAACGTAAATAGTTTGCACCTCTTTGCTCTACCCTTAACAAAGAAGGTATAAAAGCTTTTTTTTTTTTACTCTACATAGCTAAATTAAAAATTCTGACACCCTTGGGCCCAATTTTTTTTGACTCGCCCCAAGATGCACAGGCGTATTTGGACTCTGCCTCAAATGCCCTTTCACAGTCATTATTCACCCTTGTTTAGGGTATTTTAGAATGATAGGTTAGACGGTTTAACAGAAAAGCAGTATATTAGTAACACTGGATTGTTCATTTAAAAATTGGGTAATGTTTGAACGGATATTCAGGGTGTTTTGCAATGTTAAAAATAATAGGATATTTAAAAAATGCCTAAGGGCATTTTAGATGTGTGTGGAGTTTTTTTTGTTGGGTTTTTTTTCCACTTAGAATTGTTATATTCTGATGTTTTACTAAAGAAGGATATGGTATTACTCACTATGATTGAAAATAGATGTAAAATAGATTTGATATTTTTTAATACATTATGGTGTTTTGAAATGCTAGGTTTTTCATGCGATAATCTTGCAATTAAGGGGTGAGTTGTGTTTTTTGTGTGTTTTTTTTTTATTTTTTTTATGGAAAATGGCTTTTGAAGATTAAATGACATAAGATGATGCATTGCAGTAGAATTGTATATTTTAAGTGCAAATGTAAGAATTTTTTTTAGAACAAACTCAAATACTGCAACGGGTTGTGTATAGAAAGTTTTTGGATATTATTATTATTTATTGTGTATGCACAGCCGGGGGTTTATGAAACAATGTTAATTGCTCATTTTGATATAACAGTATTAAGTGGTGACAGTTAACACTGTGGATAGAGGATACTTGCACTGATCTTACCTGATTAAAGGTAATAATACATTGGAAGAAAGGTGTATTTTTAGATGGCTTATTTAAAGTTCAATGTTTTTACCCAAGGTGTGGTGTGTTTTTTTTGTTTCTTTTTCTGTCTCCCCTCTCCCCCTCTTTTACACCGCCTCCTTTACTCTTCCATCTCTGTCATCTACAATAACTATTTTACGATATGGTTAGCTATGACAAATCGCCTTTTTTAAAGCAAGATGTTGCTTAAAATTATATCATGGAATGTGGGGGATAGTCGCTATTATAGATTCGGAAATAGATCAGGTAAATTACTGGCCTCTCTAGTTAAAATGAGTTAATCTCGCAAACATATAGCAGCTGTTAGATACAAAGGGACTATAAATAAGACACCAGTTTATATTGCAAAGGCATTTGCAAACAATTTTTCTGATTTATACACTGGCCAAACTGGCTACTTCGAGTGTGGCATTATCTAAGATTTGGGAGAATTTAACACTACCACAGATTACCCAAGAGCAAATAAACTGTTTAAATGCGCCAATAACGATGAAAGAAATTGGAAAACTATTGCCACGTTACCAAGCAGCAAAGCGGCGGACCAGATGCCCTACCCATAGAATTTGATAAATTACTTCAAATAAAAAATATCCCTATACTCACTGACTTGTTTAATGGATATTTTTTAAAAAATATATGCCCTACTCAAAATTTTAGTAGTGCACATATTTCCCTTATTTTAAAATCTGGAAAAGAACAGGAGTTACCAGAGTCTTATAGAACTATTTAACTGCTAAACTCTGATTATAAAATCTTAATGAAAATTTTAGCAGAACGTTTAAAAATGACTCTTACTACGCTTATACATCTTGATCAGACAGGTTTTATGTGTAGAAGGACATGGGTAACGAACTTGAGAAGAGTTCTACATGCAATCTCCCATTTCTGGTCACGTTCAGTAGAGGATAATGGGGAAATCCTATCAGAGGCCTTTCTGCTTTCACTAGATGCTGAGAAGGCCTTTGATGGGGTTGAATGGAATCATTTGTTTGAGACACTTAGGCGCTTTGGCTTTAAAGGTCCATTTCTGTCCTTTATTTGTAATGTTTATCATACTCCAATAGCTCATATTTTGATTAATGTTTTTTTTCCCCTGGGGTAACCTTGCAGAGAGGGACTAGACAAGGTTGCCCATTGTCACCCCTCTTGTCCAACTTAGTTTTAGAACATTTAGCAATAAAATTACGTACTTCATTTCCAGGAATAAACATTAAAGGAGCAATATTGCATCTTGCTTTGTATGCAAATGACATGTTGCTATTTGTAATACATCCCTCTCTTCATATTCCCAAAATATTACAATTGGTTGCAGACTTTGGAAGTATATCCGGCTAGAAGATAAATATGACCAAGTCAGAGATTTTATGGCTAAGAATAATATAGATAAGTATAGATAAGAAATATTGGCACTTTTAGAAGGATGGCATTACTTTCCCCTTTCTTTAGCCGGTAGGATTGACCTCGTTAAAATGGTCATCCTGCCTAAAGTATTATATTCTCTTTTAATGCTTCCCTTTCTATTTACTAGAAGGGACTTAATACGCTTAAACAATGCAACGTTGAAAATCTTTTGGAAAGGGAAAAAAAATCGAGAATTGCCTTTAAGAAATGACATGCCCCTTGATTAAAAGGTGACCTTGGTTTGCCTAATTTTAAATTATATAACTGGGCAGCACTGATACGTAATGTTATGGATTGGCAATTAGGCACGGGTCATTTTTATGAAGAAACATTAGAAAGGTCAGTCTTGGGCGTGTTGGAACTTTAATTTCTTCCATATGTTTATTTGAAGGACTTACCTATGAATATACAGATACATATCTTATATGGGGATGCTCTTCACTCGTGGGCCCTAGCCCATAAATTTTTGAAGCGTAAACACGACTCCTCCAAGCTGATTACATTACGAGGGAACATTTATTTCCCAGCTGGTATAGATACTACAAAAAAGTGAGGGGGCGCCCTATTACAAAAACTAAGTGATAAATAATAAATAATAACAGTGAGGACTCAGTCTTCTAGTGTGTCAGGAGTTATAGTGATAATAAAAAAGGTATAGTGAATAGGTGAATATAAAGAATAATTACTAGTGGTGTCAGTTGTGGATAGCTATCAATCACAAACTAATAACACTGGTGAAGTTTATAATCAGCATCTGTATGTATATATCTATGTATCTATATATATATATGTATGTATATACACCCATATACACATACACAAAAACACAAATATATATATATATATATCTCTCAAAAACAAATATACAATAATAAAAATAATAACGTTATACAGTTGAGGAATATAACAATTGGTTAAAAGTTATAAATGTGTAACAACGCCTTTAGAGGACAGTGAAGAGGCAATAGAATTGTATTAAAAGTCTCTGGAGAGGAAAATAGGCAGCTATCTGTGAAGATCCAGGCCAGGATCCAGGAACAGCAATCTATAAAAAGAAGAAAAAACAGAAGCGCCACATGGCCCAATATTGTTTGGTCCAATTTTGTAGATCTTAAGATAAAATACAAACTCACATTTAGAAGAGCACCTCAGTTAGTGCTATAGGGGCAGTCTGGGATCTATTCGGTCACCCAGAAGACCAACTTCATGCACAGGAACTGGTGTCTATGTGGACAGAGAAGAGACACAAGTGCCTATATGGCCTAGTATTGTTGGTACAAGTGAACAAACTCAGATAATGATAGGAGTGGTACTCACAATGTATAAAGCACCTCTTTTGATGCTATGGGAGCATGAAGGGATCAATTTGGTCACCCAACAAACTTATGGCAAGGCATCCAGGAAAGAAGTAATGGTTCACAGGATCCCAAGATGGTCAGAGTGATGAATATCCTCAGATAAAAAGGCAATAAAAAATCCCAAAGAAAGGGAGCAGCAAGTGTTCAAATACTAAAACTGACTTTATTTAAAAATAAATATAATAATAGGCAACGCGTTTCTCAGCCAATGGCTGTTTCATCAGGCTTCATAAAATGTTTACTGAACACTTGCTAGATATACCTTAAAATCAATTAGGGTGATAATGAACAGGTGGTGATGGGAGGGGTCAGCTTAATCGTTCATACCCTCATAACCAATCAGATAGTACAAAATATAACTTAACTTCATAGCCAATCAGATAATACAAAATGTCATCAAATTATACAATATACAAAAAAACATACAACACATATATAAAAAATTCATCCACAACTTACTAGTTCGGTTCCTGAATGTAACAGTAACCAATAGGTGGATAGGTCCACCTATTGGTTACTGTTACATTCAGGAACCTAACTAGTTGCTAAGCAACCTTTAGTATTGACACATCGTGTCCAGTCATGCGCACTAGGCGTCTTAGGACGCCGTCCTCGACAATGCTTAATTTGAGCTACATTTAGCAATCAGTTTGCAACATTTTATTACATACACTCATCTCCTCATGAACATTGGGATTTATTATAGTCTCTATTATTCTCTCATGTATGCCACCTAAAGACTTAGTGCAATTTGGCCTATAACAAGGTATGCAATTATGATTTTATAATTTTTGTTTATATGATAATGATATTATGTATAGGCCATTATGAAATCTAATATGAATAACATTAACTAGTAAGTTGTGGATGAATTTTTTATATATGTGTTGTATGTTTTTTTGTATATTGTATAATTTGATGACATTTTGTATTATCTGATTGGCTATAAAGTTAAGTTATATTTTGTACTATCTGATTGGTTATGAGGGTATGAACGATTAAGCTGACCCCTCCCATCACCACCTGTTCATTATCACCCTAATTGATTTTAAGGTATATCTAGCAAGTGTTCAGTAAACATTTTATGAAGCCTGATGAAACAGCCATTGGCTGAGAAACGCGTTGCCAGTTATTATATTTATTTTTAAATAAAGTCAGTTTTAGTATTTGAACACTTGCTGCTCCCTTTCTTTGGGATTTTTTATTGCCTTTTTATCTGAGGATATTCATCACTCTGACCATCTTGGGATCCTGTGAACCATTACTTCTTTCCTGGATGCCTTGCCATAAGTCTGTTGGGTGACCAAATTGATCCCTTCATGCTCCCATAGCATCAAAAGAGGTGCTTTATACATTGTGAGTACCACTCCTATCATTATCTGAGTTTGTTCACTTGTACCAACAATACTAGGCCATATAGGCACTTGTGTCTCTTCTCTGTCCACATAGACACCAGTTCCTGTGCATGAAGTTGGTCTTCTGGGTGACCGAATAGATCCCAGACTGCCCCTATAGCACTAACTGAGGTGCTCTTCTAAATGTGAGTTTGTATTTTATCTTAAGATCTACAAAATTGGACCAAACAATATTGGGCCATGTGGCGCTTCTGTTTTTTCTTCTTTTTATAGTTTCCTGGTATAGATACTGGTCCTTTGCAAGTGTGGAAGACTAGGGGACTGAGGGTCATAGGGGATTGTTTAGACCCTATAAATAAAGAGATACTTTAGTTTCAAGATTTACAAGCTCGGTTTAACATACCACAATCTCATTTCTATTCATATCTGCAGGTACGTCATTATATTAGGAGTTTAATGAACGATGATCCTTTTATTTTGAGATACCCCGGTTTTTAATCAATCGCAAATAGTGTTTACTATGGGCTCTGGGGTTGGTGAGTAAATGGAGCAGGAATGTTGTTGAGAACCTAACGCCCTCTCAATTAAGGGCAGTTTAAATTCAGTAAAATAAAAAAATACTTTTTCCATATCCCTAAGAGAATCCCAATTGAGAATGCTGCATCAAGACTACATAACCCCTCGTAGATTATCTAAGAGGAGACTGGCCTGTAGTAATAGATGTAATAAGTGTTTATGGGAAAATGCAAACTATATTCATCATTTTTATACCTGCCCAAAAATAAAATATTTTTGGTGTAAAGTCCAATATTGGATTAAACACGGTTTTAAAATTGAGGTTACTCTGGATATTCCTCAAATATGTCTGTTTCAATGGGATAAAACATTAGATAATTGGCAAATACTCCTTTAATTATACTATTAGCTCGTAAATGTATACTGGATTTATGAACAGTTAGGAAAGCGCCTACAATTCCTCAATTAAAGAATAAAATAATAAAACAACTTTTCATTGAACAATGGAATACTAAATTGGATAGTTCAAATAGATTAAAAGGTTTTCTTAAAAAATGGCAACCATATATACTGACTTTAGAAATAGAACTCCAAATACAGATTATGTTACCTTTTGCACAATCAGTAGAGGTATTAGAGTTCAGAATGAGAGGAGAATAGAGTTGTATAGATGATAGGACGGAGGAAAGAGCTAGATAACTTAAAGGGACAGTCAAGTCCAAAAAAAACTTTCATGTTTTAAATAGGGCATGCCATTTTAAACAACTTCCCAATTTACTTTTATCACCAATTTTGCTTTGTTCTCTTGGTATTCTTAGTTGAAAGCTAAAACTAGGAGGTTCATATGCTAATTTCTTAGACCTTGAAGACTGCCTCTAATCTGAATACATTTTGACCACTAGAGGGCATTAGTTCACAAGTTTCATATAGATAACATTGAGCTCAGGCACGTAAAGTGACCTAGGACTGAGCACTGATTGGCTAAACTGCATGTCTGTCAAAAGAACTGAAATAAGGGGGCAGTCAGCAGAAGCTTAGATGCAAGATAATTACAGAGGTAAAACGTGTATTATTATAACTGTGTTGGTTATGCAAAACTGGGGAATAGGTAATAAAGGGATTATCTTTCTTTTTAAACAACAAAAATTCTGGTGTTGACTGTCCCTTTAACGTATCAGATGGAATTGGTATATAAGCTGATACGTCACTGACTTAGGGAGGGGGAGAGAGGAGATCTATCATATATATATATATACATATATATATATATATACACATATATTTATTTATATATATATATATATATATATATATATATATAAACATAATTTTTTTTTATTTCCCCCCCCCCCCCCGGACATAAACAAAGACAAAAGATATGTAATAAGTATAGATACAATGAATATTGTAAGATGTAAAGGATGTGTTGATATTTTTAATTGCTATACTGATCTGATTAAAATGTTATTGAAAATATGCTCTTAATATAAAAAGGAAAAAAACGTTTTTTTAAACCAGGGCTTTTTTTGGTTAAAGGGACATTCAACACTTACTGTAACATGTTTTGATATGGTAAATAAAAAAACGGAGGTCCGCCTACACTATACCCCTCCTCCCTTGCCGCCTTGCTTCTGTCCTAATCAGCGGCGCTAACTACTCTAATAGCCGGTCACTATGGATGCCAAACTCCCCCCACTATTACACGTGTGCAATTTCTGTCCGAGGACTGGATTCTGATTTGCTTATCAGTTGAAGAAGAAGGCAGCTACGTAATAGTGGGGGGAGTTCGGCATCCATATTGATCGGCTATTAGAGTAGTTAGCGCCGCTGATTAGGACAGAAGCAAGGCGGCAAGGGAGGAGGGGTATAGTGTAGGCGGACCTCCGTTTTTTTATTTACCATATCAAAACATGTTACAGTAAGTGTTGAATGTCCCTTTAACTCTAGACCAGACAAAAAGTTTAGAAGCTAGAAATATTTGAGCTGCCACATGAAATTGTATATACTATCTTATGTCCCTTTTATACAATATACACAATATATATATACATACACACACATACACTATCGTATGTCCCTTTTTTACACTATGCAAAATATCTAAATGTTGATCAGTTAGTACAACTCAACTAATTATTACAAAATAAAAATGGCCAAATTCCTTTCCTAGTAAACACTGTCAGTGGGGAGGTTTAAAACTCACTTTCCAAACACCAAACAATGAAAGCTACACCTATAACACAGCTTGGGTGCCAGAGGTTCCCATGTATCACCATCATGCACAGAGGAAGTATCAGAGTATCTTAAGCTGCTCATCAGTAGGTGAGCAGTATCAGAGGGTCCCAGATGTCTCTCCCTATTTGCCACGCAGCATTGTTAGAGGTGTAGTTTCCAGGCCAGCAGCCTAGAAAGGATCCAACCACACAAGACTTAATTTTATTTAAAAGGTACTTATGGGTGTATTGAGAACTTCAAACCAGGGTGTCAGGGATTTTTGAGCCCTTTAACCTACACTTCCATACCTACTCTTCAGTCCAGCTGGAGATTCTCTGGTTTCTCACATTCTCCTTCACCGATGTTATAACTAAGGTACTACTGATAATGAAAGCACTGTGTATCCTGAGAGGATGGGCTGTGCCAACTGTCCTCTGCCCACCCAACCAATTCTCTCCCCAAGTCCGCCCAGCACAGAGGCCTATCAAGCAGGTTGGAATAAAGCAGTGGCCTAGAAAGCATCCAGTAGCACCGGGCTACATTAAAGCTGTCTGGTAGAGGAAAGTGGGGGCACTCAAAGGAGTCTTGGGGGCACCAAAATCTAATCTTATGCTTTCCGTGGCTCCCTGTCACCTAGGTTGGTCAAGCTCGGCTTTTTACTACAAAATATGTACAACCATTAAATATGGTCATTTAACTGTTCCTTTATAATGGCAATCTAGTGTTCTAAAATTAATTCAAATCATATGAAATTTGTACACACACATCATTAATTGCATTATCAATATCATTATCACCTTACAAGTGGCAATTAGCTGATCTGTCTTTTGATTGAAATGGCTTTGAAATAAATTAAAAAAGCAAAGCTAAAATACTGTTTTAATTTTTAATTCTTAGTCAATCATGTGGGTTCTGTACTAGAAAAACTGTCATTTGGTAAGTCAATAGTAGCATCAAAGGGATATAAAACAGTCTGTTCCATTGCATTAAGAAATGGGTTATGCTTAATATAAATCCTTGCAATATGTATTATTCATCATTTTAACACAGGATTTTATCTTTTTTTTTTTTTACTTAATTTGTGAAGGGTCCATTATTTCCTGTCACAGCCCCACAAGTGAACTGTGGTCTCTACATGAAGGCAAAGGAGCAGCTTTTCTATTTAAGTGTTCCTAGGAGACATCTATAATTGCAGCATTCATTCCATTGCCCATGCTCAGTAGAGTACTTTTGCGGCAAAAATCATGTGACAGTAGAACTTAAGTTTCATAAAGCTATCTCTCTTATCTACCTGCAGACAGTGGCTACTCTGAGAAATTCTAAGTGCTCATTCAGGAAGAAAACAAATAAGTTATTTACTGATTTGTTTTTTTAACACAATCTGTTTCTTTATATGTTTACTTTGATTTTACTTTTTTTTTTACTTTTTTTTTTTACTAAAAGAGCACTGTTTCATATCCCTTTAACACATGAGTGCAGACACGTGTGTTTTGTAGTGCTTGATCAGCACAGTGAATACAACATATAGGATCTGGAAGCCAGCAATTGTCCAAACAGCCTGCTCTGGATATCACATGTAGTTCATCAGCACTTATGATCAGTTGGTGAGTAAGAAATTGAGGCCTTGTTTTGGATGCTGCTCCACAGCTCCTTCCCCAATCCCCAATAGTGTGGTGACATGCACATCTTGTCACATACACACATGGGTGCAAATACTTTGTCAACCAGAACTAAGCTTTGCCTGCTCCAGCTGCAGCCCTAAATACATTCTGAAGGAGAAGGCATGTATGTGTATGTTATGTGAGTGTAGGTGTATGTTATGTGAGTGTATGTGTATGCTGTGTGTGTATGTGTATGTTGTGTGTCTGTATGTGTATATTATGTGAGTGTATGTGTATGTTATGTGAGTGTGTATGTGTATGTTATGTGAGTGTGTATGTTATGTGAGTGTATGTGTATGTTGTGTGTGTGTATGTGTATGTTATGTGGGTGTATGTGTATGTTATGTGGGTGTATGTGTATGTTATGTGGGTGTATGTGTATGTTATGTGAGTTTATATGTATATTATGTGAGTGTATGTGTATGTTGTGTGAGTGTATGTGTATGTTGTGTGTGTCTATGTGTATGTTATGTGAGTGTATGTGTATGTTGTGTGAGTGTATGTGTATGTTGTGTGTGTCTATGTGTATGTTATGTGAGTGTGTATGTGTATGTTATGTGAGTGTATGTGTATGTTGTGTGAGTGTGTATGTGTATGTTATGTGAGTGTGTATGTGTATGTTATGTGAGTGTGTATGTGTATGTTATGTGAGTGTGTATGTTATGTGAGTGTATGTGTATGTTATGTGAGTGTATGTGTATGTTATGTGAGTGTATGTGTATGTTATGTGGGTGTATGTGTATGTTATGTGGGTGTATGTGTATGTTATGTGGGTGTATGTGTATGTTATGTGAGTGTATGTGTATGTTGTGTGAGTGTATGTGTATGTTGTGTGTGTCTATGTGTATGTTATGTGAGTGTGTATGTGTATGTTATGTGAGTGTATGTTGTGTGAGTATGTGTATGTTATGTGAGTGTGTATGTTATGTGAGTGTATGTGTATGTTGTGTGTGTATGTGTATGTTATGTGAGTGTGTATGTTATGTGAGTGTATGTTGTGTGTGTGTGTGTATGTGTATGTTATGTGAGTGTATGTGTATGTTATGTGAGTGTATGTTGTGTGTGTGTGTATGTGTATGTTATGTGAGTGTATGTGTATGTTGTGTGTGTATGTTATGTGAGTGTATGTGTATGTTGTGTGAGTGTATGTGTATGTTGTGTGTGTCTATGTGTATGTTATGTGAGTGTATGTGTATGTTATGTGAGTGTGTATGTGTATGTTATGTGAGTGTATGTGTATGTTGTGTGAGTGTGTATGTGTATGTTATGTGAGTGTGTATGTGTATGTTATGTGAGTGTGTATGTTATGTGAGTGTATGTGTATGTTATGTGAGTGTATGTGTATGTTATGTGAGTGTATGTGTATGTTATGTGGGTGTATGTGTATGTTATGTGGGTGTATGTGTATGTTATGTGGGTGTATGTGTATGTTATGTGAGTGTATGTGTATGTTGTGTGAGTGTATGTGTATGTTGTGTGAGTGTATGTGTATGTTGTGTGTGTCTATGTGTATGTTATGTGAGTGTGTATGTGTATGTTATGTGAGTGTATGTTGTGTGAGTATGTGTATGTTATGTGAGTGTGTATGTTATGTGAGTGTATGTGTATGTTGTGTGTGTATGTGTATGTTATGTGAGTGTGTATGTTGTGTGTGTGTGTATGTGTATGTTATGTGAGTGTATGTGTATGTTATGTGAGTGTATGTTGTGTGTGTGTGTATGTGTATGTTATGTGAGTGTATGTGTATGTTGTGTGTGTATGTTATGTGAGTGTATGTGTATGTTGTGTGTGTGTATGTGTATGTTATGTGAGTGTATGTTGTGTGTGGGTATGTGTATGTTATGTGAGTGTATGTTATGTGAGTGTATGTGTATGTTATGTGAGTGTATGTGTATGTTATGTGAGTGTGTATGTTATGTGAGTGTGTATGTTATGTGAGTGTATGTTGTGTGTGTGTATGTGTATGTTGTGTGTGTGTATGTGTATGTTATGTGAGTGTATGTGTATGTTATGTGAGTGTGTATGTTATGTGAGTGTGTATGTTATGTGAGTGTATGTTGTGTGTGTGTATGTGTATGTTATGTGAGTGTATGTGTATGTTATGTGAGTGTATGTGTATGTTATGTGAGTGTATGTGTATGTTGTGTGAGTGTATGTTGTGTGTGTCTATGTGTATGTTATGTGAGTGTATGTGTATGTTATGTGAGTGTATGTTGTGTGTGTGTATATATGTATGTGTGTATGTGTATGTTATGTGAGTGTATGTGTATGGTGTGTGTGTGTGTATGTGTATGTTATGTGAGTGTATGTGTATGTTATGTGAGTGTATGTGTATGTTATGTGAGTGCATGTGTAAGTTATGTGAGTGTATGTTATGTGAGTGTATGTGTATGTTATGTGAGTGTATGGTGTGTGTGTGTATGTGTATGTTATGTGAGTGTATGTGTATGGTGTGTGTGTGTATGTGTATGTTATGTGAGTGTATGTGTATGTTATGTGAGTGTATGTGTATGTTATGTGGGTGCATGTGTAAGTTATGTGAGTGTATGTGTATGTTATGTGAGTGTATGTGTATGTTATGTGAGTGTATGTGTATGTTGTGTGAGTGTATGTGTATGTTGTGTGTGTGTATGTGTATGTTGTGTGTGTGTATGTGTATGTTATGTGAGTGTATGTGTATGTGTATGTTGTGTGTGTATATATGTATGTATGTGTATGTGAGTATGTGTATATGTGTGTGTATATGTATGTGAGTGTATGTGTATATGTAGGTTATGTGTGTGTGTATGTGAGTGTATGTGTATATATAGGTTATGTGTGTGTATGTGTATATGTATGTGAGTGTATGTGTGTGTATGTGTATGTGAGTGTATGTGTATGTTATGTGTGTGTGTATGTGAGTGTATGTTATGTGTATATGTATGTGAGTATGTGTATATGTATGTGAGTGTGTATGTTATGTGCGTATATGTATGCGAGTGTATGCGTATGTGTGTGTGTGTTTGTATATGTGAGTATATGTGTGTATATGTATGTGTATATATGTATGTGAGTGTATGTGTATGTTATGTGTGTGTGTGTATATGTATGTGTGTGTATTTGTATATGTGTGTGTATGTGAGTGTATGTGTGAATGTGTATATGTTTGTGAGTGTATGTGTTTGTTTGTGTGTATGTGTATGTATGAGTGTATGTAATGTGTATGTATGTATGTATGTGTGTCTGTATGTGTGTATATATGTGTATGTATGTGAGTGTGTATATGAGTGTATGTGTATGTTATGTGTGTGTGTGTGTGTATGTATATGTTCGTGAGTGTTTGTTTGTGTGTATGTGTATGTTGTGTGTGTGTGTGTGTATGTATGTGAGTGCATGTAATGTGTGTGTGTGTATGTTATGTGTGTCTGTATGTGTGTATGTATTCTCACACAAATGCAAAAACACCTGCAATTGTGTGGGATTATGTTTCTAATTAAAGTGAGAGTAATTATTCATATAAAGAGAATATTTTAAAAGTAGCCAATAACAACATATGGCTAATAAATATTGCTAAAAACTCTTTTTAAAGCATAGTTTTTCCCCTTTGAGACAATGGTGGTACATCCAACAGCAAGCTTGTTGTTACTGGATAATTTTACACTAGGTCATGTATAATATGTATCACCTTAACTAAAATTTGAAGATTAAACTCTGTACCCCATTCCAAGGTGATGAGTGCATGAAAAATGCAAAATATGATCCCTCCAAAATGATGTTTATTAAAGTGTTAAGGGGAGAGCAGAGATTAATTTCATAGCTACCAGTAAACTAGACTGTAAAAAATATAATATGATCTAAAGCTCTTGGCTCTTGTGACATTATCTAATGAGTCTCATCAGTACTGTGAGGTCCGTTAAAGAATTTTATAAAGATTCATTTTAGCTTGAGAGCTGTTTATCTCACTATGGGTCAGATTACAAGTGGTGTGCTATTTAGTACTTTCACTCAAGCAAAAAACGTTTGGTAGCGTGCGTATTACAAGTTGAAAGTAAAAAGTTTGCGTGTGAGCAAAACCAGTTGTACACTAACCAAAGGACTTTGGCGAACGTGTTATCTTATTCTCCCATAGCCTTTAATGGACAGCGCAAAAGGGAAAACCTAACACGTATTGCTCGCGCTCACCCTACAGGAGTTATGAATATTTCACATTCCAATATTCTTCACATACAGATTTTTTTTTTAGTTATATTGTAAATATATATTCCTATAAATATCTGTATATACATGTATCTATATAGATATTCCTATAAATACATAGGTATAGATATCTATTTTACATTAGCTACAATTTTTGTTAGCATTTTGGGCCTGATAATCCATAAGTCGCCGGCACAGAGAAAAATCTTGCAAAATCTTTGAGAACTTTTTTGACAAATATATTGAAATGTTTGTGTCTCTCCTTCACACCCAAAACCTTACATAGGGCTAGATTACAAGTGGTGCGCTAACTGTTGCACGTGAGCGATATTGGGCTTTTGTGTGACGGAAATATTTCTTGTATTAGAAGTTGAAAGTAAAAATAGTGTTAAAATTTCTAAATAATCCATATAATATATATATATATATACAGTATTTATAATAATTTTGAATAATTTTTCAATATTTTACATTTAATTTTTTAAGAACGTGCTTTAAGATCAATAATTCTGCATGTGCTCTAACCCGACATCGTGTTAGACCTAAAGCGCAAAACCCGAAGCGTGTTATGCATATTTTATATTCCTATCTTCACAAATACATTTTTTAATTTGTATTATTAAATATATATTTCTATATAGTGTATATATATGACAGTCTAGGCCAAAATAAACTTTCATGATTCAGATAGAGCATGTAATTTTACACAATTTTCCAATTTACTTTTATCACCAATTTTGCTTTGTCTCTTGGTATTCTTAGTTGAAAGCTTAACCTAGGAGGTTCATATGCTAATTTCTTAGACCTTGAAGGCCTCCTCTTTTCAGAATGCATTTTAACAGTTTTTCACCACTAGAGGGTGTTAGTTCATGTATTTCATATAGATAACACTGTGCTCGTGCACGTGAAGTTATCTGGGAGCAGGCACCGATTGGCTAGACTGCAAGTCTGTCAAAAGAACTGAAATAAAGGGGCAGTTTGCAGAGGCTTAGATACAAGATAATCACAGAGGTTAAAAGTATATTAATATAACTGTGTTGGCTATGCAAAACTGGGGAATGGGTAATAAAGGGATTATCTATCTTTTAAAACAATAAAAATTCTGGTGTAGACTGTCCCTTTAATGAATGTTTCATGCCCATTGAATTTACATAGTTTTTTTAAAGACTATAGTAAATGTAATAAACAAAATTATGGTCAAAGGGTACTTTAACGGATAACCTTTTTAATACACGTAAAGTAGCCTGTAGCACTATGGTGAGATCTCATAAATTATTATCAAAAATGAAAGTGAAGTTTTATAATGGGGATTTCATGCGCCAAATGTTCTTTGAAAAGTAAAAAAAAATTGCATTATATTAAATTTATTTCAGAGTGTTTAATGCATCCAATTGGCACGGAGCTTGCAAACTATTGCTGTGCACACTGCTAGTTCATCTAGGGCTCTGCACTGCAGAACACTAACTCACACAAGTGAGTTCACCATTGGTGTGAATGCAAAATAGAAAACATATGCAATCAGGAAATTGCTGGTGCTGGATGAATACTCAGGGCTTCTGTCCTCATTGGCTAGATATGCTGGGCCCCCACAATGAAAGTAAAGGAAAATTATTATTTTACCTGTTTTATTTTTTTCACATCACATGTCACATCCTGCAGTATTTGACACTAATCTCTCAACAACAGACAGAAAGGCTACAATCATCATATTTGTTCTGTTTGCATATTTTACTCTTCTTCACCAAATACATGGGAAGCCTGCATGACTCCCTATTCTTCTCTTTCTTGCAATTTTAGATTTTGTGAAGTCTGTACAAGTTTAAGTTCTGACGACATTTGCGTGATGTTTTTAGAATCCAGTGTTGAGGTCCTGCCTTGCAGCACAGTGAATACTTTGCGTTGACGCAAGAGATGACACAGTCTGTTGACATAAACTTGTGCAAATCCAGATAATATAGTCACCTTAGAGATTTTTGTACAGCCAAGCAGAGAAGAAGATTCTAACAAAATCTTATTGCTGTTGCTAAGCTCCAGGCAAGCTTTGTGATGGAATTACAGCAATCATACAGACAAGGCTTTAATACAAATTATATTATAATGCCCATGTTATAGTTAACTTTCTCATATAATAAAAATGTCTGATACACCTTTGAAGAACAAACCTAATGCATTTTAATAACTCCACAAACCTTAGATTGAATCAATCAAAAAATCTCCCCTGTTGATTTCTCTGAAGAATATAGTATGACTCATGTCAACAACAGGTTAACCCATGCTGCAACCCACTATTCAGCTTTAGAAGCCTTAGTAAAAACTAGTATTTTTGCACCTAGATAAAATAAAGCTTATATTATAGGTATTCTATAGGTATCTGGCTGTAATATCAAAGACACAAATTCACCAACCAAAATATCACATTTGGTATGCAGAGGGCATGAGTCTTTTATGTGTGGTAATAGCTGATCTACAATGCAATCCAGAAAATTGTGGACAATGATCTAAGTCTATGGTAAGATTAGGGTTATGGATTAAAGTTAGAATAAGTAATAGGGAATGGGTTGACAGCACACTCACATGCATACCCACCTACACATGCAGGCATGCATGCACTCAAACACACGTGTGCACACATCTACACAAATATACACAAGATTCACATGCGCACACACACACATACATGCATGCACTCAAACACACATATGCACACATCTACACAAATATGCACACAGATTCACATGCGCACACACATACATGCATGCACTCAAACACACGTATGCACACATCTACACAAATATGCACACAGATTCACATGCGCACACACATACATGCAGTCATGAAAGCACTCATAAACACACCTGTACACACATCTACACAAATAAACAAACAGATTCCCATGCAAACACATACACACACACACTCACTCATACATATACATCTATTACTCTGTATTATTTTTATTTACAGTATCTGGCATTAGAGCCGTTCACATGTGCTGAGTGCCTGACATAGATTAGTTAAAGGTGCATTTAAATAGATATTAAAACAAATTATATTTTAATTGCAGCATTAACATATTGACTGAAACGTTTTTTGTTTTTTTGTTTTTTGTTTCTGGCTACTGGCTAGGAATATAAGGGGTTAGAAAGGTCCAGTTGCACCTACAGAATTATTGCTTCTATTAAGTTAACTGAAGTTTTGGACGCTATATTATACTTTCTATTTAAGTTTCTTTACCTCAGTACTAGAATTATAGATTAGAGTAAAAGTTAAATTTTAATATTAGATTTCTTCTGCCTCTTTTTATTAATTAATAATAGTCAAAGAAATATAGCAAAAAATCTTAGTTTTTTTCTCAGGGCCAAGATGACTAGTACAAAGGCCTGTATGTGGTCCATGAACCATCAGTTGGCCATTTTGTGCTAAAGGGTTTTTATAGTTTTATATTTGTACCAAGTTAACATTTGACTTGTTCACCATTTTAAAACCTCAGTATTACAAATCAGGATATTTTAAAGGTTAATGTATGGACAGGAAACCAAGCACAAAAGATGCAATACATTTACATAGAAACCTAAACGTAGTTTATGAGGCCTATTTAACAAATGTCTGTCGGACCTGATCCGACAGAGCGGATCAGGTCCGCCAGACCTCGCTGAATGCAGAGAGCAATACGCTCTCCATATTCAGCATTGCACCAGCAGCTCACAAGAGCTGATGATGCAACGCCGCCCCTGCAGACTTGCGGCCAATCGGCCTGGAGGCTCGCCAGAAACACAGGCCCTCAAGCTCCGTACAGAGCTTGATAGATAGGCCCTTATGCATTGGGTTCCAGCGAGCTTTGCATTACATTATGTTGCAATAAGCTGATACATTTCTGGCAGCTGTTTAAAACGTTTTCCATTGATTGTGATTTAACAGTATTGTATAAGATGTCAAGTCCATTGCTGAAATTGATCGGATATATGAAAAACTCTTGCAGGTAATTTTTCGTACCAACTATATATTTGCAGCAGGATTACAATTAAAATGCTTATTTGTGACAGCTCATAATGTATAGATTACTAAATAATGACATCTTTATGCTAGTAAATTCTGACCCTTCTCACAAGAACACTAATACCTAAATTATATTGGTACCAATGTTACTACTTTTTAAAAACAAACAAAATCATCCAACTATGATAAACCCTAAACACAACAATCTGCCACAATTAACATTAGCCCAATGAACTTTATTAACCATACATGCATTACAATGTTGCAATTAACCTTAACCATGGTAGCTTTCCCAAGCTTAATTAATTCGAATCACTATCCACCCCCCAACAAGTAGTCCAAATCACAACAGCAGTTAAAGGGCAAGATTACATATGCGGCGTCCCCAGAAAAGCGGTTTTGGTATCACATATACGGCGATGCATATAATATATATATTTTTACTCCCATAAGCGAACATAGAACCGTGTCGCAAATCAGTATCACATATTCAGCGCAAGGACTTACATGACAAAAATGGAAAAATTTTACTCCATTTTTACCTAGCCACACATAAGCAGGCACAGCAAGACTTGCGCTGAATAGGTGAGCACTGTAACCAGTGTTAATTTTGACGGCAAGTTTCAATTTAGTCTTAGTTTTAGTCTTTTGACTAAAATGCCATTTTAGTTTTAGTCATATTTTAGTCATCTGAATTGTTTTAGTTTTAGTCTAGTTTTAGTCGACTGAATCTCCAATACATTTTAGTCGACTAAATCTCCAGTAGATTTTAGTCAACTAAAATCTAAGGGGTTTAGTTAAAGTGTAATGCATTATTTAAGCATTTCTCTATCATTTGCAAACAGATTACATACTCCAGGAGTAAACATAACACCTGTTAATATTTATGGTATTAAAGTTTAAACATGCAATACAGACACAGATTTAGCCGTTGTGATATGTAACATCTTTATTAAACTTAAAATTAAATAAAACCAAGTTTCATAAACAAACAGAAGTGCAACTTTAAAATATAAAAAAACCAAAACTGTATTGGCTGTATTGAACATATTACCCAATATAAAAACTTTAACAGTTCTCTGTTAATAATTAAAACAAGTATCAAGAAACTCAACACAACAAAAAGTTTCTGCAGCTAGCACAGGCACAGCATAACTTAAACCCATATTTGTAGTTTATGCTTATTTCTATAGGAAGAATCAATTGATTATTCACAGATTCAAAAACGTTTCTGCAACAATATTAGCACTGCTCTAGAACTTCCAAATTTATTATAAACTCCTGGAGTAAAGGTTTATTAACCTGTTTTCTTTTATGGTATTAAGATTTGAACATGCAATACAGATTTAACAGATTTAACTGTTGTGGTATATAACATGTCTTTATCTTAAAATTTAATAAAATGAAGTTTTTGTCAGCAAATTTTGATTTAGTTTTAGTCATAGTCTTTTGACTAAAATGTCATTTTGATTTAGTTTTAGTCATAGTCTTTTGACTAAAATGTCATTTTAGTTTTAGTCGTATTTTAGTCATTAGAATTTCTTTAGTTTTATAGTCATTTTAGTCTAGTTTTAGTCGACAAAATTAACACTGACTGTAACTCCCTGAAAATATTAACTAACACCTTATGCAGGCGCAATATCTATCTACCTGTCAACCGCTAACCCGACCGCAATTACTAATAAAATATATTTACCCCTAATCCGCCATTACCCAACATCGCAATAAACATAATAAATGCATTAACCCCTAATCCGCCATTAACCCGCATCGCAATAAACCTAATAAATGTATTAACCCCTAATCGGTCATTAACCCACATCGCAAAAAAACTTAATACAACTATTAACCCGTAATCCGCCATTAACCCAAATCGTAATAAGCCTAATAAAACTATTAACCCCTAATCCGCCAAACCCACACAACGCAATAATCCTAATAAATCTAGGGCTGCAACTAACGATTATTTTCATAATCGATTAATCGGCCGATTATTTTCTCAATTAATCGACTAATCGGATAAAAAAAAAAAAAAAAAATCCTATATTTAAAATAAAATCCACATACTGAGTGTTATAAATATAAACTTCCGAGTCCGACTAAAACTTTACATTAAAACAACTGTCGGTCCAATTTTTTAAGCAGCAGAACAAATTTTTATTATTAAGCAAAACAAAACCACAAACTGCTTGAAAAGAGGTAGAGCTAGATAGAGGTAGACTATAACATTCTGTTATTCACTCTTTCATAAACTTTGCATTGAAATGCACAAATGTCATCATGTCCACACGCGCCTGGCTGAGACTGGCTCTCTTTTTTTTTGCAAGCTATTTTACCTGCAGCAGAGAAGAGGCACTCAGATGGTGTTGAGGTGCCTGAGATGCATAAATAGGGTTTTGCCAATTTCACCAAGGTGGGATATTTATCTTTGTTAGTTCCACCAATGCAAGGGGCCTCTCAGAAAAGTAAGCCTGGACTTCATTTTAACATACAAATATCTTTAATATCTATATGCAATGGTAAATAACCATCTATAAGGTTAGGGGGACAAATATCTAGTCCACTCTTAAAATATCAGATATATACTTACAGAGGTTGAATTTGGAACATATTCCAATTAATTAAAAATAGAAAAGAAAAAAAAAGGCAAAAGGGCTAAAGACTATGGGGCATATGTATCAAGCTCCGTATGGAGCTTGATGCCCCTTGTTTCTGGCGAGCCTGCAGGCTCGCCAGAAACAGCAGTTATGAAGCAGCAGTCACAAAGACCTCTGCTCCATAACCTGTCCGCCTGCTCTGAGCAGGTGGACAGACATCGCCGGAAATCAACCCGATCGAGTAGGATTGGGTTGATTGACACCCCCCTGCTGGCGGCCCATTGGCCGCGAGTCTGCAGGGGGCGGCGTTGCACCAGCAGCTCTTGTGAGCTGCTGGTGCAATGCTGAATACGGCGAGCGTATTGCTCGCCGTATTCAGCGATGTCTGTCGGACCAGGTCCGACAGACATTGATAACTAGAGGCCCATATATCAGTAAAAGGACACAGCCTTACACATTTATCTATAGAGTACATATAATCAGCAATAGCAAGCGATCTGCTAAAAATTGTGCAAACAGGTAATAGCGACATCAATTCATATAACAAATGCCATCAATCTAGGGCTAGGTGTAAGTAACAAGCTCGGCACTATGTCAAGCAAAGCACAGTCCCAAATCACCTGATTTTATATAAACAATTTTAATGATGACTGCTATTTTATTTTTGGGTTGCACATAAAGCCCGGAGTAGTTGTAAACTTAAAAATAAAAACTTATACTGTCCATAAAAAGTGAAAAGTAAAATGTCCTTTAGGCTAAGGGCATAACCATAAAACACAATACCATGTGCAGGAGCTCATTGGAGTAAAGCAGATGGTGCTGTGCACAGACAAACTAATTGCAAACCAACTAATCGATTATGAGATTCGTTGACAACTATTTTCATAATCGATTATCGATTATGCTGATTAGTTGTTGCAGCTCTAAATAAATCTATTAACCCCTAATCCGCCAAACCCCCACAACGCAAATAACTAATAATAATAACTAAGCCCCCTAACCTAACACCCCCTAAATTAACACCCCACTTACCTAAATTAAAAAAAAACTAAGTTACAATTAAAATAAAAAGCTAACATTACTTAAAAATAAAAATGAAAGTGAATGTAAATTTTGATGCTAAAGTGCCCGGTTTTTTAAAATTTGATTAAAAACAGGGGCACTTTAATTCATCAAAATTTACATTTCACTCCTATTGTGAAAAAAAAAACTTACCTTTTAATCTTCACAGCAGCTTCAGCTTCCTCCACCCATTGCAAAGCCTCTTCCTGGGTCTAAAATGAGGAATCCGGCTTCCTCCAATCACGGCATTGAATCAGACACTGATTCCCCCGGGGGGAAGCCGTGATTGGAGGATGACTTATCCATCATTTCTGACATCAGAAATGGCTTGCGATGACCAGAGGAAGCTGGAGCTGCTGTCAAGTTTAAAAGGTAATTTTTTTTTCACAACAGGAGTGAAATGTAAATTTTGATGAATTAAAGTGCCCCTGTTTTTAATCAAATTTTTAAACACCGGGCACTTTAGCATCAAAATTTACATTCACTTTAAATTAACGTAAGATTACAAAAATAAAAAAGTATAACATTACATAAAATAATAAACCAAATTATCCAAAATAAAAAAAATAAACCTAATCCCTATGAAAATAAAAAAGCCCCCCCCCCAAAATAAAAACACCCCCTAATCTAATACTAAAATACCAATGGCCCTTAAAAGGGCCTTTTGTAGGGCATTGCCCCAAGTTAAACAGGTTTTTTACCTTAAAAAAATACTAAGTCCCCCCTTTAACAGTGAAACCCACCACCCAACAAACCCTCCAAAATAAAATAAAAAATAACATTAAAAAATCCTTAACTACGTATTGCCCCTAAAGGGGCATTGTCCTTAAAAAGTTATTTAGCTCTTTTACTGCCCTTAAAAGGGTATTCAGCTCTTCTAAGAGTACCCAATAAATCCATAATCTAAAAAAAAATCCCCAAAAAATAAAACAAATCCTAACTCTAACCCCCAAATAGGTACCCCAAATACATTTAAATATGATTCTTCAAATTCAAATCAGTCAATAGGATGAGAGCTACTGAAATCCTATTGGCTGATTTGTCATTTTAAGGGCAGTAAAAGATCTGAGGGCAATGCCCATACAAATGCCCTTTTAGGGGCAATGGGTAGTTTAGGATTTTTTAGTGTTAGGTTTATTTCTTTTGGGGGGTTTGGTGGGTGGTGGGTTTTACTGTTAGGGGGGAATTTTTTTTAAATGCAAAAGAGCTGTTTATGTTAGGGCAATGCCCTACAAAAAGCCCTTTTAAGGGTTATTGGTAGTTTAGCATTAGATTAGGGGGTGTTTTTATTTTGTGGGGTCTTTTTTTATTTTCATAGGGATTAGGTTTAATTTTTTTATTTTAAATAATTTTCTTTATTATTTTCTGTAATGTTAGACTTTCTTTTTTGTAATTTTAGATTAATTTATTTTAATTTTAGGTTTATTTTTCTTAGTACTGTTAGGATTTTTTATTTTAATTTAGCATTTTATTATTTTATGTAATTTGGGGTTAATTTAGTGGGTGTTAGGTTAGGGGGTTTAGTAATTAAATTAGTTATTTGCGTTGTGGAGGTTTGGCAGATTAGGGGTTAATAGTTTTATTAGGATTATTGCGTTGTGTGGGTTTGGCAAATTAGGGGTTAATAGTTTTATTAGGATTATTGCGTTGTGTGGGTTTGGCAAATTAGGGGTTAATAGTTTTATTAGGATTATTGCGTTGTGTGGGTTTGGCGGATTAGGGGTTAATAGATTTATAAGGTTTGCTGTAATGTGGGTTGATGGCGGATTAGGGGTTAATAGTTATAATAGGTACTTTGCGGTGTGGGTTAATGGCGGATTAGGGGTTAATTTATTTATTAGGTAGTTTGCGATGTTGGGGTTGGTGGATTTAGGGGTTATTACTTTTACTAGGTAGATCGCGATGTGGGTGAATGGCGGATTAGGGGTTAATAGTTTAATTAGGGATATTGCGTTGTGGGTGGTTGTCGGTTTAGGGGTTAATACATTTATTGTTAGTTGTGATGTGGGGGGATTGCGGATATAGGGGATTTTACGTGTCAGGTTTATTTTTGGGAGGCGAGTTAGACATTTACGAGAGATTTTATTTTCTTTTTTTATTTTCTTAGGCGCCGGCAGTTTCTAAAGTGCCATAAGTCACTGGCGACTCCAGAAATTTGTATTTATGCTCATTTGTGGACATCGCTAGTTTATCCGACATACGGCACTTTATGAACTGCCTGCGCCGTATATGTGAAACCCCGATGTGCGAGGTGAAATTATGGGCGGCGCGGGTTTCAGCAGTTACGCTGAAGCTTGCGCCGCATATGTAATCTCGCCCCAGGTTTATTTCAGCAGGGAATCATGGGTAAAAAGTAGTGAGTAGTAGTTAGGTGTAGTTGCATTAAAGGGACATGAAACCCAACATTTTTCTCGTTCATGATTTAGAAAGAGCATACATTTTTAAACAATTATATGCTTTATCTAAATCATGAAAGGAAATTTGGGGTTTCATGTCCCTTTAAGTGCCACATTGGGGTTTGACCAATGTTGCTTTCCAATATGTCTTAAACATTTGCATTGAGATTTTTCAAGGGGAGTTTGATTTGACGCAATTCACAACAGTTCCTGACAGGGCTGGCAGTAAGATAGGGATAATGTTTTTCCCTTTATTATTTTGATGGTAACATCACCCCATGCGTACCATTTGTGTACGGAATTTATAAACAAACATCTATGTACATTGCTTAGTATGAGAATCATCAACTTTAGCCTTCTCAACTGGAGATATGATAATACAGCTGTATGCATTACTTAAAGTGAATGTAAATTTTTTATGTTATGAAACTATAATTATATAGGTAATCATTATATTAAACAAACCGCCACTTTCATTTTATCATAAAATGTGTAATAAATGTTTTATATACATTTCTAAATATCGGTAGTTGTATATACCTGCTCCTCCCCTTCTCAACTTCCTTATTCTTTTCAATATTACGTATACAGCGGTCCCACCCGCTGTTTACGTAGTGGCAGTGCGCGCTCCTGTCTCTCCTAAACACTGCGCATGCGTCAAACCCCGATTCCTGTCAATCAACATAGTATTCAGTGAATCAATACATTCACTGAATACTATCGTTGGGTATAGGATCAAAGCATCTCATCCTCATTGCCGTAATTATACTTACCTAGCGCTGTAATATTTCAAGAATGAATGTAGTTTGCAATTGCGCATGCGCGAAATGTGAACGAGCTTCACATAACAACGGAGGAAGAGCTGTCTAACGCAAGCGCAATACGGATGCGTGATGACAGAGAAAGGGGTTTGGTCCCCCTGTGGTTAATCCAGTTATTGGTTGTACGGATCGTGCATACAATCACACTGAGTTATCGAAAATGCTGGGCGGAGGATTAGAATGACGGGTGCAAGACTAAAAACAATTAAAATCACAGTAATTACAATCTTTATAAAAATTTCATGAATTAAACTCATGTTATTTCAACGTCACTGTTACGCCGAACTTTAAAGAGCAAGCTGAGTTTACATTCACTTTAATCCTGCTCAAAAGTATCACAGCAATAAGTGCAAAAAGAAACACTGCTGCTAAAGTCTCACGGGGATACAGAACTATAAATATCTGTAAGTAAATCAATTGTAACATTTTTTAGCTCAGGGATTGATGTATTTTTTTGACATTTTGGAACCTCCCAGAATACAGAGAAGCCATCCACAGACACCTGTAAATTAATGTGTATAAGGAAGCAACTATGGACTGCACTCTAGCTATGTTAGTGAATCAAAGCACTAACATTTTAACGCTTCATTTATAATCTAGGCCTTTTTGTTAAGAGATATTTAATATACTATAACCAGTCTAAGATTAGCTTAAAGGGACAGTCTAGTCAGAATTAAACTTTCATAATTCAGATAGCACATGCAATTTAAAAAAAACTTTACAATTAACTTTTATAATCAAATTGCTTTGTTCTCCTGGTATTCTTTGTTGAAAGTTGAAACTATGTAGGCTCATATACTCCATGAAGGCCGCCTCTTATCTTATATCATTCTGACAGTTTTTCACAGTTAGGCATATAGATAACATTGTGCTCACTCCAGTGGATTGGCTAAAAATTCAAGTCTGTCAAAAGAACTGAAATAAGGGGGCAGTCTGCCGAGGTTTAGATACAAGGTAATTACGGAGGTAAAAAGTATATTAATATAACAGTGTTAGTTATGCAAAACTGCGTAATAAAAGGATTATCTGTCTTTTTAAACAATACAAATTCTGGAGTAGACTGTCCCTTTAAATGGATAGAAATTGTGTATATGTTTGAGTGTGTGTATGTGTATGTATAATGGGCCAGATTACAAGTGGAGCTTCTCTTCCAAAGTTTGGCGCAAAATTAACAACTTTATCTTGGGAGTCACTGGTAACTCAACAGCCAGTGGATTGTTTCCCTCATTAACTATAGGTCAAACACTAGGCAAGGTAGCCCCTGTCTCCTAAGGGCCAGGAACTATTGTTATTCATCCTTTTCTTTCATGAGCTGATACAGACTGTCCTTGCTCCTTACGTTCACATACACCTCCCCAATCTGCTTCTAGGTGCTCTGCGAGTCATTGGAAATGATCCTCAAACATGCAAGTGAGATGTTGCAATAAAACAGCATTGCTAGTCTCTATCTTGTTATAATACAATTATGTACACCTCCAGTCATGCACTACACACTAGAATACTTCAAATAGAAAAACATTGCTGGGCTCTAGTCAAACTGTACAATAGCAGCGTTATTTACTGCTTCACCCAGGAAACCCGGGGGGAGGGAGGGGGAAATTACAGAGTTGCAGAAGGCCTGTGTTGACAATGCAGCAGACATTCCCGGTCCAGAATATTGGAGATACAGGACACAATGCAGGCTCAGAAGCTTCCCCACGGCAAGGGATTAGTTTATCTTGAGGTTTTGTCGTTAAATGCCAAAACAGAATGAAGATTTCAGTAAGACTATAATAGCCTGCAACTTAGTCACCAATATCAGTGACTGCTCATGACCCCCACATGGAAGTTCCCCTATGCACATTTAAATTTTGTTCTTTCTATCCCTTTAACACTTTATTCTTGCTTAACACAACTGGCTCCTCACCTGTCTCAAACAAAGAAACTTTGACCAAGGTGCCAACCAGGCAGGCAAAAATAAGGCATCTCATTAAATATTGATTTTTAAAAATCCTAAGATTCCACATATGATTCATCCAATATAGCTATAGACTTGGGAAAATTGTACATGCCCATCAATTTTCAGTTTGTTTTCATGTCCCCTCCCAGATGCTAATACAGAAAGCCTAAAGGTTAGACCAGCAGGTTCTCTTAGACTTTAATGAAAGTCTGTGGGAATCAATATTTAAATGCACATTTTAAATGTAGAAGAATGTATCCATCCTTAATTAATGTCTCCTATTAAGTTAATGTTTGCATATTTTGGATACACGGTTACTTCATTATGCTTTAGAAATTGTTTTGAAAGTGGAAAATTTCTTTATCTATGGTTGAGATAGAGAGCAATATCATAAAAAGTAAAGAATTAGAAAAATGACACATGATTTATTTTTTTTATAAAATCTTCTATTGAATCCAAAGAATTAATTACTACGCCAGCCATCATCTGAAGATCCTGGAGCTGCAGAAAATTAATTTTTCATATTAACAGCAGATAAAACGTATTAAAACAAATAATGTGATTGAATAATTTGACCCCTCGGCTGCCAGTGTATACTGCACGGGAAAAAATAGCAATACATAGTAGAAAAATATTCTTCTACTGAGAAATTACATATATTGACTTTGTTCTGCTCTCTAAAAGCTGTTTTTTAATTTTAAATTTTAATTTATTTCTTTATTTTTTTTAGGGCGACAGAAGATTTTCTATTGCCTAGGACAACCCCACTTGCATCAAGTCAAAATAAATAATACTGACAAGTAAACCTTTAAAAGTTATGGGGCAAGATTACAAGTCGCGCGGCAAATCTGTTTTGCGAAAACACTGTGCACTTTATCGCTTTTACGCATTTGGGGTTGCACAGCTATTACAAGTTGCAAAATAACTTATTTTGCACACAAGTTAAGCCGCGTAATCCAAACAGCCAAATCATGTGAACGTTCAGGTATTCCCCATAGTAGTCAAGGGAGAAGACAAATAGAGAAAAAAACACTAAGGAGCCAAATTATCAAGCTCCGACTGGAGCTTGATGCCCCTGTATCCGCGCGAGCCTTCAGGCTCCCGGGAAACAGCAGTTATGAAGCAGTGGTCTTAAGACCGCTGCTCCAAAACTGGTCCGCCGCCTCTGAGGCTGCGGCCTGCAATACGCTCGATCCTATACGATCGGGCTGATTGACACCCCTGCTAGCGGCCGATTGGACATGAATCTGCAGGGCATTCAGCGATGTTGGACAGACATTGATAAATTGGCCCCTAAAACTCTAATCTGTTGCAGAAAGCCCATGAAGTATTCTCCTCTTAAGTGTACATGAAAATGCGAATATTTCATATTGTGAAAATGTTTTTATAACAGAAAATGTTTTATTTATTTATAAATAAATATTTCTCTATATATGTGATCATTTTTGGGCTGATATATATATATATATATATATATATATATATATATGTCTAGATATCTCGAGATCTATATGTGAATATCTCATTGAAAATCCATCTGAGATATTGTTTAATGTGCATAAGATTGTAATGTGAAATCTTTTCATTATCTCTATAGTTAAACATATCTCTATAGACATAAATGCACGTTTCCCTATGTATGTGTATGTATGTCAATGTAAAATCCCTGCGTTGGCTGTGTTGGATCTCATATCTTTGATCCCTTATAACTTTTGTGTGCAATATTTTTTTTAAATAATTTTTATAAGCCAGTGTTAATATGAGAGTAACTGTACTTTCAAACAGAAAGAGAAGCAGTCTGCCAGGAATGAACAACAGCTTAGGGGCTTGTTCTATGGCCCGGTTACTACCTGGGAGTAGCTTCTTTTTCCTCTGTTGTGCATTATACAGAGGAACACTTTCCTGAAGTATATCAGTCTGATCCTGCCTAACAAGGTCTGTCAAGCCTTGAAATACCAGGCAATCCTCCTCTGAACAAGGGAAACAGCAACCCCAGGCGGTCGTTTCGGCCTCATTTGGGCCTCATCAGTGAGGTGCAGCCATAACCCTCTAAGCACATTGGGCAAGGAGTCCACGTCTGGCAATCACAAATTTTTCAAGACTTGTAATAGCTGCACTATGTAAATTGATTGCGAAAAGATCATATTGTGCGGAAAACTCATAACGCGCGACTTGTAACCTTGCCCATGCTGTTTTATAGTATGTGTGAGAAACTAATCTGAAAAGCTTGATTATTAAAGTCAGACAGTGAAAGGCTGATGTTAGGACCCAAGCACTAGATGTTCCTTGGTGACACACTTGGACTTTTCATCTCTTGGCCAACGGCTGTGGGTATTCAGCGACATCATGGTGTTAGTAGTTGATGCTTTTTGTATATTAGAAACTGCTACATTCCATTGTAGTTTTCTGTGTGTGCGCGTTTGAGGTTAATTCCTATTGGATTTTTTACCCAGCCTGCTCTAAGTTTCTCTGCAGGTGTCAGTGGATGTGCACACCCTCTGTACTGTAAGTTAGGGCTGCAACTAACGATTAATTTTCATAATCGATTAATCGGCCGATTATTTTTTTCGATTAATAGGATAAAAAAAAAAATGTTTTCCTATATTTAAAATAAAATCCACATACTGAGTGTTATAAATATAAACTTCCGACTAAAACTTTACATTAAAACAACTGTTGTTCCAATTTTTTAAGCAGATGAACAAATTTTTATTATTAAGCAAAACAAAACCACAAACTGCTTGAAAAGAGGTAGAACTAGTAAGAGGTAGACTATAACATTCTGTTATTCACTCTTTCAGAAACTTTGCATTGAAATGCACAAATGTCATCATGTCCACACGCGCCTGGCTGAGACTGGCTCTCTTTTTTTTTGCAAGCTATTTTGCCTGCAGCAGAGAAGAGGCACTCAGATGGTGTTGAGGTGCCTGAGATGCATAAATAGGGTTTTGCCAATTTCACCAAGGTGGGATATTTATCTTTGTTAGTTCCACCAATGCAAGGGGCCTCTCAGAAAAGTAAGCCTGGACTTCATTTTAACATACAAATATCTTTAATATCTATATGCAATGGTAAATAACCATCTATAAGGTTAGGGGGACAAATATCTAGTCCACTCTTAAAATATCAGATATATACTTACAGAGGTTGAATTTGGTACATATTCCAATTAATTAAAAATAGAAAAGAAAAAATAAAGGCAAAAGGGCTAAAGACTATATATCAGTAAAAGGACACAGTCTTACACATTTATCTATAGAGTACATATAATCAGCAATAGCAAGCGATCTGCTAAAAATTGTGCAAACAGGTAATAGCGATATCAATTCATATAACAAATGCCATCAATCTAGGGCTAGGTGTAAGTAACAAGCTCGGCACTATGTCAAGCAAAGCACAGTCCCAAATCACCTGATTTTATATAAACAATTTTAATGATGACTGCTATTTTATTTTTGGGTTGCACATAAAGCCCGGAGTAGTTGTAAACTTAAAAATAAACTTATACTGTCCATAAAAAGTGAAAAGTAAAATGTCCTTTAGGCTAAGGGCATAACCATAAAACACAATACCATGTGCAGGAGCTCATTGGAGTAAAGCAGATGGTGCTGTGCACAGACAAACTAATTGCAAACCAACTAATCGATTATGAGATTTGTTGACAACTATTTTCAAAATCGATTATCGATTATGCCGATAAGTTGTTGCAACTCTATGTAAGTCTGTTCCTCAGGTTATGGGAAATGCATCCAGTGTATTCTGGCAGTATTGCCAGTGAAATGGGATGTACACCGAGTCCAGTCTGAATGAAGTCTATTTCCATGTTTGTGCATGTGTGTTTTCTTTTACCTCATGTGAGACAATTTACATCACTGATTACATCACACATCAATGACATCATAAATGTAATCAGTGCTAACATCACAAATAACCTACAACATCAATGATATCAAACCCCCCAACTGCATAAAAATGAGTGTGTGTGTTTGTATTTGAATATGTGTGTGTGCATGTGTGTGTGTGTGTGTGTGTGTTTGTATATGTGTGTGCGCATGTGTGTGCGTGTGTTTGTATGTTTTTGTGTGTGCATATGTGTGTGTGTGCGTGGGTGTGTGCATGTGTGTGTGTGCATATATGTGTGTGTGCGCATGTGTGTGTATGCGTGTTTGTGTGTATGTGTGTGTTTGTATGTATTTGTGTGTGTGTGTGGGCATGTATGTATGCGTGTGTATGTGTGTATGAGTGTGTGTTTGTATGTATTTGTGTGTGTGTGTGTGTGTGCATATGTGTGTGTGTGCATATGTGTGTGTGCGCATATGTGTGTGTGTGTATGTATTTGTGTTTGTGTGTATGCGTGTGTGTTTGTATGTATTTGTGTGTGTGTGTATGTGTGTGCGTATGTGTGTGTATTTGTGTGTGTGTATATGTGTATGTATATGTGTGTGCATATGTATATATATATGTATTTGTATATATGTGTGTGTGTGTGTGTATATATGTGTGTGTATTTGTGTGTATGCGTGTGTTTGTATGTATTTGTGTGTGTGTATATATGTGTGTGTATATGTGTGTGTATATATGTGTGTGTGTATGTGTGTGTATGCGTGTGTTTGTATGTATTTGTGTGTGTGTATATATGTGTGTGTATATGTGTGTGTGTGTATATATGTGTGTGTGTTTTTGTGTGTATGCGTGTGTTTGTATGTATTTGTGTGTGTGTATATATGTGTGTGTATATATGTGTGTGTGTGTGTGCATATGTGTATATGTGTGTGTGTGTATATGTGTGTGTGTGTATATGTGTGTGTATATGTGTGTGTGTGTATATGTGTGTGTGTATAAATGTGTGTGTGCGCATATGTGTGTGTGTATGTATATGTGTGCATATGTGTGTGTGTATGTATTTGTGTTTGTGTGTATGCGTGTGTTTGTATGTATTTGTGTGTGTGTGTATGTGTGTGCGTATGTATATATATGTATTTGTATATATGTGTGTGTGTATATATGTGTGTGTGTGTGTGTGCATATGTGTATATATGTGTGTGTGTACATGTGTGTGTGTGTATATGTGTGTGTGTGTATATGTGTGTGTGTATAAATGTGTGTGTGCGCATATGTGTGTGTGTATGTATATGTGTGTGTGTGCATATGTGTGTGTGTATGTATTTGTGTTTGTGTGTATGCGTGTGTGTTTGTATGTATTTGTGTGTGTGTGTATGTGTGTGCGTATGTATATATATATGTATTTGTATATATGTGTGTGTGTGTGTGTATATATGTGTGTGTGTATTTGTGTTTGTGTGTATGCGTGTGTGTTTGTGTGTATTTGTGTGTGTGTATATGTGTATGTATATGTGTGTGCATATGTATATATATGTATTTGTATATATATGTGTGTGTGTGTGTATATATGTGTGTGTGTATTTGTGTTTGTGTGTATGCGTGTGTGTTTGTATGTATTTGTGTGTGTCTATGTGTGTGTGTATATGTGTGTGTGTGCATATGTGTATATATGTGTGTGTGTATATTTGTGTGTACGCGTGTGTGTGCATATGTGTGTGTGCATATGTGTGTGTGTATATGTGTGTGTGTATATGTGTGTGTGTGTATAAATGTGTGTGTGTATATTTGTGTGTACGCGTGTGTGTGTATAAATGTGTGTGTGCGCGTATGTGTGACACAATAAAGAAACAAATGAAGCAGAGTATTTGTAAGTAATTTAAAATATGGTGCACACCATCCAATGATAATATTTCTCTGTGTACGTGTGATATACAAGTTTGGCTGTGCATTTCACCATATAATAAATAATTATTAGCAACAACTTGTTATGTATAAATGTGTTTGCTTTGCAATAAACAAGAATGCTATATAAACATGCTGAACAGGAGTGTAGATGGCAACAGATTGCAATATAGTGCAGTCATCCCCCCTCTGCTAGAGAAGGCTGTGCTGGAAAAAGCTTCCTGTAAACTAACAGAACAAATGTTCTCCATTCAAAGCTGGAAAACCCTGGCAGAATCTGTTGGCTCTTTATATGAAAACAAAACCATGTGCCATTACTAGGCAATTTTATTATGTGTGTAAAATAACACTAAGAAGTTCTATTTTTTAATTTTAAGTGGACATGCCTACAGCTCATAAGGGGTTAAAGTGCATTTGTTATTATTTATACAAAATAATGAGAATTATTCAAGGAACATGAAAGTCAAAATTAAACTCACGATTCAGTTACAGAATGTAATTTTAAGAGACTATATATAAAAATGACTCTTTACTCTTGATATATTTTGTTGTAAAGCATACCTAGATAGGCTCAGGTGCAACAATGTACTACTGTGAGTTAGCTACACACATATGCCTCTTGTCATTGGCTCATCATATGTGTCCAGCTAGCTCCCAGTAGTGCATTGATGCCCTGGAGCTGAATTTAAATATATATGTATCTCCTTTTCATGAGTTAAACACAGTTATACACAAACAGTGTAATAATAACAAGCTCTGACACATTACAGCATTTTCTCTTGGTACTTTTATGACCCTTTAAAGATATAAATCACAATAATCACCTGCCCAGAAGACTTTACTACATAGACCTAGGTTCAATAAAACTCTGTTATGAAACTAACATCTTGTGGATAAAATTCACAGCAACATCACAACATGAATCATACTCAGCTCTCATCTATGAGTTGTGACTCACTCTACATTATCATCAGTGGTACAACAACAATTGTGTAACTGTTAACCTCTCACCACATAGAACAAGTTGCACTATGAAGGGCATCAGCATCACACAAACAACCTCAAAACCTACACAAGGCTGGATTGGTCTACCAGGACACCAGGAGATTCCCTGGTGGTCTTCAGCAGTTGGGGTTGGCCAGCTACAAGATAAGCGAGTGGTGCTGATGGTGAGGCAATGCAAATTATCTTGTGAGTTTTATTTCGTACTAGACCATATACCATTTAGTAGCCCTCCTTTAAATGTTTTTTAGGGTCTAGTCAAGTCACCCTGTGAGACAGAGTGACATACTGTTTGTCTTCTCCAGATCACACAATGAGGCCCATTTATCAAGCTTCCGAATAGAGCTTAAGGGCCCGTGTTTTTGGCGAGTCTTCAGACTCGCCAGAAACAGCAGTTATGAAGCAGCGGTCTATAGACCGCTGCTCCATAACCCTGTCCGCCTGCTCTGATGAGGCGGACAGGAATCGCCTCAATTCAACCCAATCGAGTACAATCGGGTTGATTGACACCTCCCTGCTGGCGGCCCATTGCTGGTGCAATGCTGAATACGGAGAGTGTAGACCTTTGTTAAATTGGCCTCTATGGATAATCATTTTCACACTGTAAAAAGGGAGTCATGGATGAAAGTGGTTTGTAGAGTGCCTATGTAACAACAATCTAGTATTTTTTATTACAAACTAATATGATTTTATTCTAAAAAAAAATGAGATAAGAAGTATCCCAGTAATCCCATATAGAAAAATGTGATGGGTGAATTCTATAGACTCAATAGAAGATAGGGATGGTCTTTACATTTTTTCCAGGGCTCCTTTTTATTCCCAATCTGGCCCTAAACCTACAAAACAAACAAATTTTAATGGAAAAAAACCCTCCCACATCAAAATTTCCCCCACTAACATATGCAGAGAAAAACAGTTGAGAAATAAAAATGCCGAAAAAAATAACTTTTTCCGCATTGAAACAGGAAGACAGCACCGCGAGGAGAGAATTCTCATGGGCAGCAGAGTCTTTATGAATTCTGAATACTGGACCAAAGTCTATGTGAAAAATCTGGACGTCTGGAAACGCTCTGCAACGTTAATGACCAGTCCCTCAATACACCTTTTGTTCTATCCATCAAGACGACTTTACCATAACAAAATAATGAAGCAAATATGTAACTATTACAAAAACATTTTGTAACTGTGTATCCTGAGTGTATCAGCTGTAATTGCTAGCAGCGCATGTTTGATGCGTGAGAGATATGTAGTGAGCACCTCAAAGTGTTGTTGAGTGAAACATAAAACAACCATCCCCAGGGTAGGTGCAGCTCTTCTAGGTATATACTATTCAGCCCATCTCACTTGCACCTAATAATCACATGATCACAAAATACAATCCGCATGAACTGCACATTATTACACTTTTTTTTATCAATTCATCAGTCAGCAGGGGACTCTCCAAAAAAGGCACCCTTGGGTCACTGGCTACTGCTGCTAATGTCAGATTTGGAACTGAATGAGCTAATGTTCTTAGGATATTTAAGTCACTTTACATTTGATAATATATAAAACATTATGGGCTATATTACAAGTGGAGCACAATCAATGTTTTGCGCAACCTTAAAAATGTTAACCAAAGCATTTTAGCGTGCCCTATACTCTTAAAACCTTAAAGACTATCAGCGTATCGCTGGTATTTCTATGGGGATTGCGCAATTGATAGCCAACGAGGAGACCACGCTTTTTCCAGTGGCAAGAAGGGAGGAGGGAGGGTGTAATAGCACTATAATAAAAAAAGAAAACCTTTAAAACTGATTGTCTCTGTACACTGCTGTTTAGCAGGCCCTGAGTTGATACTTTTCAATTTCCTAGACACAAAGAATGAAGCGGCTTGGTAAAATATCCAGACATAGCCGTTTAGAATCTTATAATAATGTTGTGTTCTATTTGTTTTTAAATGAATATAATAGTGTGAGCACTGACTTTTGCAAGTTATTACCTTTCATTTATACAAGTTATCGGTATGTACGGGATTTACAATATTTCAATTGCGCGTAGTCTTTTGTAGTGAAAATAAATCAGCTCTGAACCAGTAAGGATCTAGATCAATAAGATTAATTCTAAGTCCCCGCGGGTTCATATTAAGAGGTAAAGAACTCCTGTATGCTGTGCTGAAAAACACTGGTCTTTGCAATTGAAAGAAATACACATGAATGTATTTTTATGGTAGCGATTCACAGCTGCTTATTGCTGTCAGCAAACAATGATTATTATATACACCTCTAGTTCTTTATCAGTTTGTAGACTCACTGTATCTTTCTCTCCTTGCGCTCCCCTATCTTTCTCTCCTAGCGCTCCCCAATAGCACTGATATTATTTGCTTTGTATGAGTAGTTTACTTCTGATTAGGCACAGGACTCCCACAGCCCTCAGATTCAAAACTGCACATTTGCCGTGAAGCAGTAAAACTAACAGTCTGATACAGAGACCCAGATAAAGGGCGGGACATTAGAAATCCAAGGCAGTGATTGGTTAGTTCAGCTAGGCTTGAGATCTATATATTGTTACAAAAACATTGTGGTCGATGACAATCAAATGATTATCAACAGAAAAGAACCATTAAAGTCTATGAGGATTTTGTCGATAAATAATTTGATAAGTTTTTCTAAAGGACTGTGATCGACCCCCCTAGTTGCAAACACTGCTATCATATAGTGCTCATGATATGTGCACGCTCCCCAGTCTGCCTCAGTATGGTCTTATGAAAAGGAACAGAGTTTCAGCAGAAATACCAAGAGTAAGAGGTACAATTAATAACAGAAGTTTTTGGAAAATATTTTTTTTTACTTGGGTGCCCTATCTGAACAAAAAACTTGCAAAAAAATTCCAATCTACTTCTTTTGTCAAATTTTTATTTATTTTGTAAGTTTTGTTGAAACTTAGCTACTTTGCATGAGAGCATACTGAGATAGGCTTTGAGCATGCACAGGACTTGAGCACTATATAGCAGCTGTATTTGCAACAATGTTTATAACACTGTTATATATATATATATGTAAATATAAAGAGAGAGAGAGCTCAAGATGTACACACTCCAAGCCTACCACAGTATGCTCTCATGGAAAGGAGCTAAGTTTCAACTTAAATTGCTTAAATTAGTATACAGTTCATTAGTATATAGTGCTTAAATCAGTATACAGATCATTAGTATATAGTGCATAAATTTATATTAACTTATGCACATTATACTAATTATATGTATATTAATTTATGCACTATATACTAATGATCTGTATACTAATTTAAGCTCTATATACTAATGATCTGTATACTGATTTAAGCACTATGTACTAATGATCTGTATATTAATTTAAGCACTATATACTAATGATCCGTATACAAATTTAAGCTCTATATCTAATGATCTGTATAATAATTTAAGTACTGTATACTAAAGATATGTATACTAATTTAAGTACTATATACTAATGATATGTATACTAATTTATGCACTATATACTAATGATCTGTATACTAATTTAAGTACTATATACTAATGATATGTATATTAATTTATGCACTATATACTAATGATCTGTATACTGATTTAAGCACTATGTACTAATGATCTGTATATTAATTTAAGCACTATATACTAATGATCAGTATACAAATTTAAGCTCTATATCTAATGATCTGTATAATAATTTAAGTACTGTATACTAAAGATATGTATACTAATTTAAGTACTATATACTAATTATATGTATACTAATTTATGCACTATATACTAATGATCTGTATACTAATTTAAGCACTATACACTAATGATCTGTATACTAATGTATGCACTTTATACTAATGATCTGTATACTGATTTAAGAACTATATACTAATGATCTGTATACTAATTTAAGTACTATATTCTAATGATCTGTATACTGATTTAAGCACTGTATACTAAAAGATATGTATACTAATTTAAGTACTATATACTAATGATATGTATTCTAATGTATGCACTATATGCTAATGATCTGTATACTAATTTAAGTACTGTATACTAATGATAAGTATATTAATTTAAGTAATGTATACTAATGATATATATATTAATTTAAGTACTATTTACTAATGATATATATACTAATTTATGCACTATATACTAATGATCTGTATACTAATTTAAGTACTATATTCTAATGATATGTATACTAATTTATGCACTATATACTAATGATCTGTATACTAATTTAAGTACTATATACTAATGATATGTATATTAAATTATGCACTATATACTAATGATCTGTATACTAATTTAAGTACTATATACTAATGATATGTATATTAACTTATGCACTATATACTAGTGATCTGTATACTAATTTAAGTACTATATACTAATGATATTTATATTAACTTATGCACTATACACTAATTATATGTATATTAGTATCATTAGTATATAGTACTTAAATTAGTATACAGATCATTAGTATATAGTGCATAAATTAGTATACATATCATTAGTATATACTGTAGTACTTAAATTAGTATACAGATCATTAATACATAGTGCATAAATTAGTATACATACCATTATTATATAGTACTTAAATTAGTATACAGATCATTAGTATACAGTACTTAAATTAGTATACAGATCATTAGTATATAGAGCTTAAATTAGTATACATATCATTAGTATACAGTACTTAAATTAGTATACAGATCATTAGCATATAGTGCATAAATTAGTATACATATAATTAGTATATAGTACTTAAATTAGTATACAGAGCATTAGTATATAGAGCTTAAATTAGTATACATATCATTAGTATATAGAGCTTAAATTAGTATACATATCATTAGTATATAGTACTGAAATTAATATACAGATCATTAGTATATAGTGCATAAATTAGTATACATATCATTAGTATATAGTACTTAAATTAGTATACAGATCATTAGTATATAGTGCATAAATTAGAGATCATTAGTATACAGTACTTAATTAGTATACATATCATTAGTATATAGTACTTAAATTAGTATGCAGATCATTAGTATATAGTGCATAAATTAGTATACAGATCATTAGTATATAGTACTTAAATTAGTATACATATCATTAGTATATAGTACTTAAATTAGTATACAGATCATTAGTATATAGAGCTTAAATTAGTATACATATTAGTATATAGTACTTAAATTAGTATACAGATCATTAGTAAATAGTTCTTAAATTAGTATACAGATCATTAATATATAGTGCTTAAGTTAGTATACAGATCATTAGTATATAGTACTTAAATTAGTATACATATCATTAGTATATAGTACTTAAATTAGTATACAGATCATTAGTATATAGAGCTTAAATTAGTATACATATTAGTATATAGTACTTAAATTAGTATACAGATCATTAGTAAATAGTTCTTAAATTAGTATACAGATCATTAATATATAGTGCTTAAGTTAGTATACAGATCATTAGTATATAGTGCATAAGTTAGTATACAGATCATTAGTATATAGAGCTTAAATTAGAATTTAGATACATTGTATATAGTTCCTAAATTAGTACACAGATATTATTGGTTTAGTGCTTAAGTTAGTATACATATCATTAGCATATAGAACTTAAAGGGACACTGAACCCAAAAATTTTGTTTTGTAATTCAGAAAGAGCATGCAATTTTAAGCAACTTTCTAATTTACTCCTATTATCAATTTTTCTTTGTTCTCTTGCTATCTTTATTTGAAAAAGAAGGCATCTATGCTTTTTTGGGTTTAGTACTCTGGACAGCAATTTTTTTATTGGTGGATGAATTTATCCACCAATCAGCAAGGACAACCCAGGTTGTTCACCAAAAATGGGCCGGCATCTAAACCTACATTCTTGCATTTTAAATAAAGATACCAAGAGAATAAAGAAAATTTGATAATAGAAGTAAATTAGAAAGTTGCTTAAAATTTCATGCTCAATCTGAATCATGAAAGAATTTTTTGGGTACAGTGTCCCTTTAAATTAGTATTTAGATCATATGTATATAGTTCTTAAGAGAAACAAGTCAAAATCAAACTTTTATGATTCAGATAGTGCAGCAATTTTAAACAACTTTCCAATTTACTTCAATTACCAAAATGTGCACAAAGTATTTTTATATTTTCACAGAATATACATATATGCCTTTGTGATTGGCTGATGGCTGTCATATAATACAGTGTGAGTGGAAATAGACATTACTGAAATTTATCAGAAACAATCTACAATTTAGTGTTTATAATAGTATAAATATCATTAGTATATACATCATTAGTATATCATGCTTAGATTAGTATATAGGATATTAGTGTATACTGTGTATAATAGTATAAATATCATTAGTATATACATCATTAGTATATCATGCTTAGATTAGTATATAGATATTAGTGTATAGTGTATAATAGTATACAGAGCATTAGTATATACATCATTAGTATATAGATATTAGTGTATAGTGTGTATAATAATATAAATATCATTAGTATATACATCATTAGTATATAGATATTAGTGTATAGTGTCTATAATAGTATAAATATCATTAGTATATACATCATTAGTATATCATGCTAAGTTTAGTATATAGATATAAGTGTATAGTGTGTATAATACTATAAAGAGCATTAGTATATACAGGATTAGTATAGAGATATTAGTGTATAGTGTGTATAATAGTATAAAGATCATTAGTATATACATCATTAGTATATCATGCTTAGATTAGTATACAGAATATTAGTGTATAGTGTGTATAATAGTATATACATCATTAGTATATACATCATTAGTATATCATGCTTAGATTAGTATATAGATATTAGTGTATAGTGTGTATAATAGTATAAAGATCATTAGTATATACATCATTAGTATATCATGCTTAGATTAGTATATAGATATTAGTGTATAGTGTGTATAATAGTATAAAGATCATTAGTATATATATCATTAGTATATAAATATTAGTGTATAGTGTGTATAATAGTATAAAGATCATTAGTATATACATCATTAGTATATCATGCTTAGATTAGTATATAGGATATTAGTGTATAGTGTGTATAATAGTATAAATATCATTAGCATATACATCATTAGTATATCATGCTTAGATTAGTATATAGATATTAGTGTATAGTGTGTATAATAGTATAAAGATCATTAGTATATACATCATTAGTATATCATGCTTAGATTAGTATATAGATATTAGTGTATAGCAGGGCCGCCATCAGGGGGTGACAGGGGTGACTCCTGTCAGGGGCCCAATGAGCCAGGGGGGCCCCATGAGGCAAGAACTAAATTCTTGGCAGCCACCAGTGGGAACTACAGCAGAGTGCTAATTGAGCATGGGAAATGTTATTACAAGGAGTAAAGTATTAGCATTTGAGAGGATTTCTTAGTGTGCACTAAACCACTATGCTCAGTGTGAGACAGACTTGGCACTTTGTACAGTGTGTGCCTGAGTCAGACGGCAGATCATTTTCATTTCATTTCTTTGTGAAATTTTGGATTGTAACTTCAGTGTGGTAGTAGTTGTATGGTGGGGGCTAGGGGTCCATAAAAACACATTTTTTAGCAGCAGTGTATTTATGATTATTTGACAATGCTGTAGAAATTCTATATTTAAAACCATGCAGAAATGTTTCCTCCTCAATACACAAATGGTAGATGCCCTTTTGGCAGATATGCATTATATATATATATATATATATATATATATATATATATATATATATATATATATTACATTCCAGTTTACTGCCCCTTTATGCAAGGACTTTCCAGGTGCAAGGAGGCATTTTATCTAAGATTTTTACATCTGCATAAAATTTTATACTCTCAGACTAAGATTGCCCAGTGTTTGAAATGAGACAGGTTAACTTAAAACTGTTCAGTTTACACTACAGCTGACTTAGTTTTGAAATACATACCAACAAGCCTAAATCCTGCATTTAACCAGATCTAATGGTATGAGTACCACAGCTTATTGGTCCCACCAAGACCATATAGAGTACAGCATTTTCAAAATCCATAAGTACAGCTGACAGATGGGAAAATTTGTACACTATATTTGAAGTGGTGCTCTTGGTTGGGGAAAATGGGAAAAAAACAAACAAACAAACATATGTCAACCTTTTAAAGGTACTTTTCTTCATCTAGCCATCTACCCAGCTCATTAATGTACAATTTTGAATTCAGAATCACAGAATTATTTTTGTTTGCACATTTACAAATATAATTCTTTAAAAAGTGATCTCTTAATTTCTGCATTTTTTTTTGTATCATGCATGTCACACACTGTTGATTTAGGGGGATGCAAGGTGCATAAATGTTTCCTCCTGTGAGTGTTTCTGTGGGTGTATGTGTTTATGTCTTTGTGCTTTGGTTTGTGTCTCTATGTGTATGTATTTTTTATCTGTGGGTCTCTCTGTGAGGGTGGGTGTGTATGTCTTTGTGCATTTTCTGTGGATGTCTGTGAGGGTGTGTGCATATGTCTTTGAGCTTTTTCTATGGGTGTTTCTGTGAGGGTTTTTGTGTGTATGTATGTATGTATGTCTGTGTTTTCTGTGGGTGTCTCTGTGAGGGTGTGTGTATGTCTTTGTGTGTTTTCGGTGGATGTCTCAGTGAGGGTGTGTGTATGTATGTCTTTCTCTGTTTTTCATGTGGTTGTTTCTCTGTGTGTGTATGTCTTTGTGTGTTTTCTGAGGCTGTCTCTGTCGGTATTTCCTTGGGTGTATGTGCAAGTTTGAGTTTGTGTGTGTGTGTCCATTGTCTGTTCCTTTTTAGGACATTTTGACCTTACTACTAATTATTCACATCTTTCTACAGACTTTGAGACTAACAAGACCTTTCTGGAAGTAACCACTCCACCATTTAACCTTTAAATTATTGTTTAGGCAGTTCAGGGCCCTTCCTTTCAGCCACTGCATGCTGTTGTCATAATTTAGTTGCCATCTTCCTTTACAAAAAGATAATCAGAACTCCATATTTTGTTTTCTAAAATCTCCTTTTTTTACAAAACTATAGTTTTACCTCATTACTTGTCAGGTCAATGTAAACAAGTGCTGAGTGTCTGTTTGGGTTTCTGTGTCTGAGTGTGTTTCTTTGCGTGTCTGCTAGAGTGTCTATATGTGAATCCTTATGTGTTAGTTTCTTTGTGTGTTTCAAGTGTATGAGAGTGTCTGTCTGTGTGTGTGTATGTTACTACCTTTACAACATTTCCAAGTTTAAATAGACAATTAAGAATAAAGTGCATATATGTTTTAGTCACTTGGTCAAAAATCGAACATGTCAAAGGAGGGGGGCCCTGATCAATGGTTGAGTCAGGGGCCCCAAAATTTCTAGTGGCGGCCCCTGGTGTATAGTGTGTATAATAGTATAAAGATCATTAGTATATACATCATTAGTATATCATGCTTAGATTAGTATATAGGCTATTAGTGTATAGTGTGTATAATAGTATATACATCATTAGTATATACATCATTAGTATATCATGCTTAGATTAGTATATAGATATTAGTGTATACTGTGTATAATAGTATAAAGATCATTAGTATATACATCATTAGTATATCATGCTTAGATTAGTATATAGGATATTAGTGTATAGTGTGTAATAATAGTATAAAGAGCATTAGTATATACATCATTAGCATATAGATATTAGTGTATAGTGTTTATAATAATATAAAGATCATTAGTATATACATCATTAGTATATCATGCTTAGATTAGTATATAGGCTATTAGTGTATAGTGTGTATAATAGTATATACATCATTAGTATATACATCATTAGTATATCATGCTTAGATTAGTATATAGATATTAGTGTATACTGTGTATAATAGTATAAAGATCATTAGTATATACATCATTAGTATATCATGCTTAGATTAGTATATAGGATATTAGTGTATAGTGTGTATAATAGTATAAAGAGCATTAGTATATACATCATTAGTATATAGATATTAGTGTATAGTGTTTATAATAATATAAAGATCATTAGTATATACATCATTAGTATATCATGCTTAGATTAGTATATAGATATTAGTGTATAGTGTATAATAGTATTACAGAGCATTAGTATATACATCATTAGTATATCATGCTTAGATTAGTATATACATCATTAGTATATAGATATTAGTGTATAGTGTGTATAATAATATAAAGATCATTAGTATATAGATATTAGTGTATAGTGTGTATAATAATATAAAGATCATTAGTATATAGATATTAGTGTATACTGTGTATAATAATATAAAGATCATTAGTATATACATCATTAGTATATACATTATTAGTATATAGATATTAGTGTATAGTGTGTATAATAATATAAAGATCATTAGTACATACATCATTAGTATATAGATATTAGTGTATAGTGTGTATAATAATATAAAGATCATTAGTATATAGATATTAGTGTATAGTGTGTATAATAATATAAAGATCATTAGTATATAGATATTAGTGTATACTGTGTATAATAATATAAAGATCATTAGTATATACATCATTAGTATATACATAATTATTAGTATATAGATATTAGTGTATAGTGTGTATAATAATATAAAGATCATTAGTATATACATCATTAGTATATAGATATTAGTGTATAGTGTGTATAATAATATAAAGATCATTAGTATATAGATATTAGTGTATACTGTGTATAATAATATAAAGATCATTAGTATATACATCATTAGTATATACATTATTAGTATATAGATATTAGTGTATAGTGTTTATAATAATATAAAGATCATTAGTATATACATCATTAGTATATAGATATTAGTGTATAGTGTTTATAATAATATAAAGATCTGTGAATATGTCACTCCCTTAATATCTCAAGGAAGGGATGACTTAAGAAATGTCACACTAGAAAGTATAGAGGAAAGCACACCAAGTAGCAGCAGGAAGCACATGAAAATTAAATGTATGACAACAAATGCAAGAAGCATGACAGGTAAAATGGGGGAGCTGACGCTCTTAGTTGCAGAAGAGGACTATGATGTTATCAGTATAACTGAAACTTGGTGGGATGATTCACATGACTGGGCAGTTAACTTAGAGGGGTATACATTATTTAGGAGGGACAGGAATAATAAAAGGGGTGGAGGAATCTGCATGTATATTAAACCTAACCTTAAACCTACAATAAGGGAAGATATTTATGATACAAGTGACAATGTAGAGACCCTGTGGGTTGAAATAAAGAGTGGGGGGAAAAATCCTAAAAAAAATATTACTAGGAACATGCTACAAGCCCCCCAATATTAGTGACATGGAGGAATCTCAACTACTTATGCAAATAGGTAAGGCTGCTAATAACAGTGCTGTAATTAT
>NC_069506.1:311821488-311828988 GCF_027579735.1 Bombina bombina
GTCTAGCCCCCGCTTGGGTTGGATGAAGATATCGGAGCCAGGACCGATCGGTGATACCCGGTGAGGTGAAGACAAGGTAGGAAGATCTTCAGGGGCTTAGTGTTAGGTTTATTTAAGGGGGGTTTGGGTTAGATTAGGGGTATGTGGGTGGTGGGTTGTAATGTTGGGGGGGGGGTATTGTATGTTTTTTTTTACAGGCAAAAGAGCTGATTTTCTTGGGGCATGCCCCGCAAAGGGCCCTGTTCAGGGCTGGTAAGGTAAAAGAGCTTTTAAATTTATTAATTTAGAATAGGGTAGGGCATTTTTTTATTTTGGGGGTCTTTGTTATTTTATTAGGGGGCTTAGAGTAGGTGTAATTAGTTTAAAATTGTTGTAATATTTTTCTTATGTTTGTAAATATTTTTTTATTTTTTGTAACTTAGTTCTTTTTTATTTTTTGTACTTTAGTTAGTTTATGTAATTGTAGTTATTTGTAGAAATTGTATTTAATTTATTTATTGATAGTGTAGTGTTAGGTTTTATTGTAGGTAATTGTAGGTATTTTATTTAATTGATTTATTGATAGGGTAGTGTTAGGTTTAATTATAACTTAGGTTAGGACTTATTTTACAGGTAATTTTGTTATTATTTTAACTAGGTAACTATTAAATAGTTCTTAACTATTTAATAGCTATTGTACCTAGTTAAAATAATTACCAAGTTGCCTGTAAAATAAATATTAATCCTAAAATAGCTATAATATAATTATAATTTATATTGTAGCTATATTAGGAATTTTTTTTACAGGTAAGTATTTAGCTTTAAATAGGAATAATTTATTTAATAAGAGTTAATTAATTTCGTTAGATTAAAATTATATTTAACTTAGGGGGGTGTTAGTGTTAGGGTTAGACTTAGCTTTAGGGGTTAATACATTTATTAGAATAGCGCTGAGCTCCGGTCGTCAGATTAGGGGTTAATAATTGAAGTTAGGTGTCGGCGATGTTAGGGAGGGCAGATTAGGGGTTAATACTATTTATGATAGGGTTAGTGAGGCGGATTAGGGGTTAATAACTTTATTATAGTAGCGCTCAGGTCCGCTCGGCAGATTAGGGGTTAATAAGTGTAGGCAGGTGTCGGCGACGTTGTGGGGGGCAGGTTAGGGGTTAATAAATATAATATAGGGGTCGGCGGTGTTAGGGGCAGCAGATTAGGGGTACATAAGGATAACGTAGGTGGCGGCGCTTTGCGGTCGGCAGATTAGGGGTTAATTATTGTAAGTAGCTGGCGGCGACGTTGAGGGGGGCAGGTTAGGGGTTAATAAATATAATACAGGGGTCGGCGGTGTTAGGGGCAGCAGATTAGGGGTACATAAGTATAACGTAGGTGGCGGTCGGCAGATTAGGGGTTAAAAAAATTTAATCGAGTTGCGGCGATGTGGGGGGACCTCGGTTTAGGGGTACATAGGTAGTTTATGGGTGTTAGTGTACTTTAGAGTACAGTAGTTAAGAGCTTTATGAACCGGCGTTAGCCCAGAAAGCTCTTAACTCCTGCTTTTTTTCTGCGGCTGGAGTTTTGTCGTTAGAGCTCTAACGCTCACTTCAGAAACGACTCTAAATACCGGAGTTAGGAAGATCCCATTGAAAAGATAGGATACGCAAATGACGTAGGGGGATCTGCGGTATGGAAAAGTCGCGGCTGAAAAGTGAGCGTTAGACCCTTTAATCACTGACTCCAAATACCGGCGGTAGCCTAAAACCAGCGTTAGGAGCCTCTAACGCTGGTTTTCACGGCTAACGCCAAACTCCAAATCTAGGCCTAAGTGTGCCAGTTACAGTGTATCTTCTCAATACCACGTTACTTTAATCACTAAGTGTGCCAGTTACAGTGCATCTTCTCAATACCCCTTTACTTTAATCACTAAGTGTGCCAGTTACAGTGTATCTTCTCAATACCCCTTTACTTTAATCACTAAGTGTGCCAGTTACAGTGTATCTTCTCAATACCCCTTTACTTTAATCACTAAGTGTGCCAGTTACAGTGTATCTTCTCAATACCCCTTTACTTTAATCACTAAGTGTGCCAGTTACAGTGTATCTTCTCAATACCACGTTACTTTAATCACTAAGTGTGCCAGTTACAGTGTATCTTCTCAATACCCCTTTACTTTAATCACTAAGTGTGCCAGTTACAGTGTATCTTCTCAATACCCCTTTACTTTAATCACTAAGTGTGCCCGTTACAGTGTATCTGTTCAATACCACTTTACAGCATGGGATCAATTCAACATCAACCATCCAATCAGTAAAAAAACACTTTTAAAAAGGATTACTGTATTTTTAAAAATAAAATTCAAATCTCACTTCTAAACTATGAAACATAAACACAGATTTAATGTGAGCATCTAAATATTCACGTATGTTTGTAATGACACGTTTAGAGGTTTAAACATGTTAATGATAAAAATAATCAAAACAATAAATATGAAACAATTGCATACATGTCACAAATTGGTTAAATGAAATAAGTGCCTTCAAACATATGAAGACAGTCAACATCAATACTGAATTATATGTGATGCTTTACTGAGACCATGACTTTTATTGTTTCCATAAAGGTCTTTATAAATCCTTGAGATGGCCAACTTAAAAAGCGTTAGATAAACTTCTTTTTTATATTATTTAATTGTTTTTTCAATCAGCAACAGTCCTTAATCAGAATAGCTTTGAAATCAATAACAAACACACAAGTTGCAGTATGATATTGTGTACAAATTCATATGTTTTAGAATAGGAATCATGGAAGTTATTTTAGTTGAAAACACATACAAAGCTAGATTACAAGTGTAGAGCTAATTTATTGCAAATTTGACAGTTTACGGGTGCTCGATAAAAACTCAGTCATTACAAGTGGCTGGTTATTGCTATTGCGAGCTTGCGGTAGCAATTAGCGCTCAGAAAATGAACCAGAGGTCAGGCCTCTAGTTAATTTAAAAAATGTCCCCCAATTGCCCCCAAAGTAAATTGTGTAGTGCCTATATTCAAAATAAACACACAAGAATGTTTTTTCTTCAAATAATAACTGTACAAAGCAGTTTAGGGGGTTAAAGAGAGTGGTTATGGGGTGTTAGAAAAAAAAACGGCACTGAAAAGTGCCTTTACATTGCGGTCTATGGGAACTGTGTGTTCCCATAAACCACAATGTAAATATATATGTACAGTATATACTTATATACATATATATTTATGTGTTAATTTGTGTATATAGATTTATAAACACATACATATATATGTATATATTCATATTTATTTTAAATTTGCTGCGCTACTTACTCCCTTCGCTGCGCTAGGTTCTCATGGTGTGTCATACAGCATGAGAACGAGGCTCCCATTGGAGCCTATCGGCTAGATTTGGAGTTTTGTCGGTAACGACCCGAAAAACTAACGCCGACTTTTTTCTGGCCGCACCATAAAAATAACTCTGGTATTGACAGTCCACAGAATGGCTGCGTTAGGCTCCAAAAAAGGAGCGTAGAGCATTTTTAACGCAGCTTCAACTCTCGATACCAGAGTTGCTTACGCAAGCGGCCAGCCTCAAAAACGTGCTTGTGCACGATTCCCCCATAGGAAACAATGGAGCTGTTTGAGCTGAAAAAAACCAAACACCTGCAAAAAAGCCGCGTTCAGCTCCTAACGCAGCCCCATTGTTTGCTATGCGGTAACCCTTCCTACGTCTGCACCTAACACCCTAACATGAACCCCGAGTCTAAACACCCCTAACCTTACACTTATTAACCCCTAATCTGCCGCCCCCGCTATCGCTGACCCCTGCATATTATTATTAACCGCTAATCTGCCGCTCCGTAAACCGCCGCTACTTACATTATCCCTATGTACCCCTAATCTGCTGCCCTAACATCGCCAACCCCTATATTATATTTATTAACCCCTAATCTGCCCCCCACAACGTCGCCTCCACCTGCCTACACTTATTAACCCCTAATCTGCCGAGTGGACCTGAGCGCTACTATAACAAAGTTATTAACCCCTAATCCGACTCACTAACCCTATAATAAATAGTATTAACCCCTAATCTGCCCTCCCTAACATCGCCGACACCGAACTTCAAACATTAAACCCTAATCTGCCGACTGGAGCTCACCGCTATTCTAATAAATGTATTAACCCCTAAAGCTAAGTCTAACCCTAACACTAACACCCCCCAAAGTTAAATATAATTTACATCTAACGAAATTAATTAACTCTTATTAAATAAATTATTCCTATTTAAAGATAAATACTTACCTGTTAAATAAATCCTAATATAGCTACAATATAAATTATAATTATATTATAGCTATTTTAGGATTTATATTTATTTTACAGGTAACTTTGTATTTATTTTAACCAGGTACAATAGCTATTAAATAGTTAAGAACTATTTAATAGCTAAAATAGTTAAAATAATTACAAATTTACCTGTAAAATAAATCCTAACCTAAATTACAATTAAACCTAACACTACACTATCAATAAATTAATTAAATAAACTACCTACAATTACCTACAATTAACCTAACACTACACTATCAATAAATTAATTAAATACAATTCCTACAAATAAATACAATTAAATAAACTAGCTAAAGTACAAAAAATAAAAAAGAACTAAGTTACAAAAAATAAAAAAATATTTACAAACATAAGAAAAATATTACAACAATTTTAAACTAATTACACCTACTCTAAGCCCCCTAATAAAATAACAAAGACCCCCAAAATAACAAAATGCCCTACCCTATTCTAAATTACTAAAGTTCAAAGCTCTTTTACCTTACCAGCCCTGAACAGGGCCCTTTGCGGGGCATGCCCCAAAGAATTCAGCTCTTTTGCCTGTAAAAAAAAAACATACAATACCCCCCCCAACATTACAACCCACCACCCACATACCCCTAATCTAACCCAAACCCCCCTTAAATAAACCTAACACTAAGCCCCTGAAAATCTTCCTACCTTATCTTCACCCTGCCAGGTTCACCGATCCGTCCTGAAGAGCTCCTCCGATGTCCTGATCCAAGCCCAAGCGGGGAGCTGAAGAGGTCCATGATCCGGATGAAGTCTTCTATCAATGGCATCTCAATCTTCTTTCTTCCGGATCCATCTTGCAGACCTCCGACGCGGAACATCCTCTTCTCCCGACGCCTACTAGCCGAATGACGGTTCCTTTAAGGGACGTCATCCAAGATGGCGTCCCTCGATTTCCGATTGGCTGATAGGATCGGAATTAAGGTAGGAATATTCTGATTGGCTGATGGAATCAGCCAATCAGAATCAAGTTCAATCCGATTGGCTGATCCAATCAGCCAATCAGATTGAGCTCGCATTCTATTGGCTGTTCCGATCAGCCAATAGAATGCGAGCTCAATCTGATTGGCTGATTGGATCAGCCAATCGGATTGAACTTGATTCTGATTGGCTGATTCCATCAGCCAATCAGAATATTCCTACCTTAATTTCGATTGGCTGATAGAATCCTATCAGCCAATCGGAATTCGAGGGACGCCATCTAGGATGACGTCCCTTAAAGGAACCTTCATTCTTCAGTTGGACGTCGCCGGATGAAGATGGGTCCGCGTCGGAGGTCTTCAGGATGGAGCCGGTCCTCATCGGATGAAGATAGAAGATGCCGCTTGGAAGATGATGGTTGCCGGTCCGGATCTACTCTTCTTCCCGGATAGGATGAGGACTTTGGAGCCTCTTCTGGACCTCTTCAGCCACCGGATGATGGATCGCCAGCCCCCGCTTGGGTTGGATGAAGATTTTGGAGCCAGGACGGATCGGTGATACCTGGTGAGGTGAAGACAAGGTAGGATGATCTTCAGGGGCTTAGTGTTAGGTTTATTTAAGGGGGGTTTGGGTTAGATTAGGGGTATGTGGGTGGTGGGTTGTAATGTTGGGGGGGGGGTATTGTATGTTTTTTTTACAGGCAAAAGAGCTGAACTTCTTGGGGCATGCCCCGCAAAGGGCCCTGTTCAGGGCTGGTAAGGTAAAAGAGCTTTGAACTTTAGTAATTTAGAATAGGGTAGGGCATTTTGTTATTTTGGGGGTCTTTGTTATTTTATTAGGGGGCTTAGAGTAGATGTAATTAGTTTAAAATTGTTGTAATATTTTTCTTATGTTTGTAAATATTTTTTTATTTTTTGTAACTTAGTTCTTTTTTATTTTTTGTACTTTAGCTAGTTTATTTAATTGTATTTATTTGTAGGAATTGTATTTAATTAATTTATTGATAGTGTAGTGTTAGGTTAATTGTAGGTAATTGTAGGTAGTTTATTTAATTTATTTATTGATAGTGTAGTGTTAGGTTTAATTGTAACTTAGGTTAGGATTTATTTTACAGGTAAATTTGTAATTATTTTAACTATTTTAGCTATTAAATAGTTCTTAACTATTTAATAGCTATTGTACCTGGTTAAAATAAATACAAAGTTACCTGTAAAATAAATATAAATCCTAAAATAGCTATAATATAATTATAATTTATATTGTAGCTATATTAGGATTTATTTTACAGGTAAATATTTATCTTTAAATAGGAATAATTTATTTAATAAGAGTTAATTAATTTCGTTAGATGTAAATTATATTTAACTTAGGGGGGTGTTAGTGTTAGGGTTAGACTTAGCTTTAGGGGTTAATACATTTATTAGAAAAGCGGTGAGCTCCGGTCGGCAGATTAGGGGTTAATAAGTGTAGGCAGGTGGAGGCGACGTTGTGGGGGGCAGATTAGGGGTTAATAAATATAATACAGGGGTCGGCGGTGTTAGGGGCAGCAGATTAGGGGTACATAAGGATAACGTAGGTGGCGGCGCTTTGCGGTCGGCAGATTAGGGGTTAATTATTGTAGGTAGCTGGCTGCGACGTTGTGGGGGGCAGATTAGGGGTTAATAAATATAATATAGGGGTCGGCGGTGTTAGGGGCAGCAGATTAGGGGTACATAAGGATAACGTAGGTGGCGGTCGGCAGATTAGGGGTTAAAAAAAATTATTTGAGTGTCGGCGATGTGGGGGGACCTCGGTTTAGGGGTACATAGGTAGTTTATGGGTGTTAGTGTACTTTAGAGTACAGTAGTTAAGAGCTTTATAAACCGGCGTTAGCCCAGAAAGCTCTTAACTACTGACTTTTTTCCTGCGGCTGGAGTTTTGTCGTTAGATGTCTAACGCTCACTTCAGAAACGACTCTAAATACCGGAGTTAGAAAGATCCCATTGAAAAGATAGGATACGCAATTTACGTAAGGGGATCTGCGGTATGGAAAAGTCGCGGATGAAAAGTGAGCGTTAGACCCTATTTTGAGTGACTCCAAATACCGGCGGTAGCCTAAAACCAGCGTTAGGAGCCTCTAACGCTGGTTTTCACGGCTAACGCCAAACTCCAAATCTAGGTCTATGGAAGTAGTACCCTTGCTAAAAGGGGTATAAATGTAAAATAAATTATTATGTGTTTAACGCCTGCAAAGTGA
>NC_069506.1:311833988-311903988 GCF_027579735.1 Bombina bombina
AGTACCTGATAATATACACACAGCTCACTGCTAGCTGAGAATATACACACAGCTCACTGCTAGCTGAGAATAAACACACAGCTCACTGCTATCTGAGAATATACACATAGCTCACTACTACCTGATAATATACACACAGCTCACTGCTAGCTGAGAATTAACACACAGCTCACTGCTAGCTGAGAATATACACATAGTTCCCTGCTAGCTGAGAATATACACACAGCTTAATACTAGCTGAGAACATACACACAGCTCACTGCTAGCTGAGAATATACACATAGTTCCCTGCTAGCTGAGAATATACACACAGCTCACTGCTAGCTGAGAATAAACACACAGCTCACTGCTAGCTGAGAATAACCACACAGCTCACTGCTAGCTGAGAATAAACACACAGCTCACTGCTAGCTGAGAATAAACACATAGCTCACTGCTAGCTGAGAATAAACACATAGCTCACTGCTAGCTGAGAATAAACACACAGCTCACTGCTAGCTGAGAATAACCACACAGCTCACTGCTTGCTGAGAATAAACACACAGCTCATTGCTAGCTAAGAATATACACATAGCTCACTGCTAGCTGAGAATATACACATAGCTCACTGCTAGCTGAGAATATACACATAGCTCACTGCTAGCTGAGAATATACACAGCTCACTGCAAGCTGAGAATATACACACAGCTCACTGCTAGCTGAGAATATAGACACAGCTCACTGCTAGCTGAGAATATACACATAGTTCACTGCTAGCTGAGAATATACACATAGTTCACTGCTAGCTGAGAATAAACACACAGCTTAATACTAGCTGAGAATATACACACAGCTCACTGCTAGCTAAGAAAATACACATAGCTCACTGCTAGCTGAGAATATACACATAGCTCACTGCTAGCTGAGAATACACACAGCTCACTGCAAGCTGAGAATAAACACACAGTTCACTGCTAGCTGAGAATATACACTCCCGTTTACAGGACTTCTCCAGACTGGCTCCCATCTTGTGGAACTCTCTGCCTCGCTCCACAAGACTCTCTTCTAGTTTTAAAAGCTTCAAGTGCTCCCTAAAGACTCTACTGTTCAGGGACGCATAAAACCTACGCTAACCTTTCTTTATACCAGTTCCTCTCCTCCACTGCAATCCCCTGAACCCTCTTAGCATGTAAGCCTAAAAGTCCAGCTGTCTGTAGATCACCTTCTTAAGAGCTGACTACATCAGTGCAACTCTTGGCAGGGCCCTCTACCCAATAATTGTTTTGTTGTACTCCCCCTTTGTTTATAGCGCTGCGGAATCTGCTGGCGCTCTACAAATAACCGATAATAATAATAATATACACACAGTTTAATACTAGCTGAAAATATACACACAGCTCACTGCTAGCTGAGAATAAACACACAGCTCACTGCTAGCTGATAATAAACACACAGCTCACTGCTAGCTGAGAATAAACACACAGCTCACTGCTAGCTGAGAATATACACACAGCTTAATACTAGCTGAGAATATACACACAGCTCACTGCTAGCTGAGAATAAACACACAGCTCACTACTGGCTGAGAATATACACATAGCTCACTGCTAGCTGAGAATATACACAGCTCACTGCAAGCTAAGAATAAACACACAGCTCACTGCTAGCTGAGAATAAACACACAGCTGAATGCTAGCTGAGACTAAATACACAGCTCACTGCTAGCTGAGAATAAACACACAGCTCACTGCTGATTAAGAATATACACATAGCTCACTGCTAGCTGAGAATTTACACACAGCTCACTGCTAGCTGAGAATAAACAGACAGCTGAAAGCTAGCTGAGAATAAACACACAGCTCACTGCTAGCTGAGAATAAACAGACAGCTGAAAGCTAGCTGAGAATAAACACACAGCTCAATGCTAGCTGAGAATAAACACACAGCTCACTGCTAGCTGAGAATAAACACACAGCTCACTGCTAGCTGAGAATAAACACACAGCTCACTGCTAGCTGAAAATATACACACAGCTAAGAGCTAGCTGACAAAAAATACACACTTCTTAGTGCTAGCTGCGAATATACATAATAGCTCACTGCTAGCTGAGCATATACACATAGCTCACTGCTAGCTGAGAATAAACAAATAGCTCACTAATAGCTGAGAATAAACAGCTCATTGGTAGCTGACCATAAACACACAGCTTACTGCTAACTAAACATATACACACAGCTCACAGCTAGCTGAGAATATATACACAGCTCACTGCTAGCTGAGAATATACACATAGCTCACTGCTAGCTGACAATAAACACACAGCTCACTGCTAACTGACAATAAACACACAGATCACTGCTAACTAAACATATACACACAGCTCACTGCTAACTAAACATATACACACAGCTCACTGCTAACTAAACATACACACACAGCTCACTGCAAGCTGAGAATATACACATAGCTTACTGCTAGCTGAGAATATACACATCGCTTACTGCTAGCTGAGAATATACACACAGCTTACTGCTAGCTAAGAATATACACATCGCTTACTGCTAGCTAAGAATATACACATCGCTTACTACTTGCTGAGAATATACACATCGCTTACTGCTAGCTGAGAATATACACACAGCTCACTGCTAGCTAAGAAAATACACATAGCTCACTGCTAGCTGAGAATATACACACAGCTTACTGCTAGCTGAGAATATACACACAGCTTACTACTAGCTGAGAATATACACACAGCTAACTGCTAGCTGAGAATATACACACAGCTTACTACTAGCTGAGAATATACACACAGCTTACTACTAGCTGAAAATATACACACAGCTCACTGCTAGATGAGAATATACAGAAGGGATAGTGCCACAGCATTGAAATATCACATACAATGCAAAAGCATATACTCTAAGGAAACCCTCTAACCTTAGATAAAATTACTAAAAACAAAAAGGATTCTCAAACACCTATAAAAACAGGTGTGGAGAAAAGTATGCACTGCGCTTCAAATTGAAGCTAAATGTATGTATAGTATCTGAGGTCTCAATAGTTAATTACCAAATGGTATAAAATAATTTAATTATCCAAATATATATTAAAAAACACTGATAAGAGGTACATACATCATACCAAACGTAATCATATATGATCACATAAATAGTTAAAAAACAAATGAGCATAAATGAAGATATGAATTGGTAAACATAAATGAGCATAAGCAATAAGAATAAAAAGTCCAAAGCAATTTTAAATAAAAGAAAGTCCATTTGAAATGCAAACAGCATTGAAGAGTTGTTAGTGCAATAAGCGTTGATAGTGCAATAGGCGTTGAGTGGACAGTGGTTGTCAAGCTGCTTCAAATACAGAGACAGCAAAAAGAAAGATTCTTTTTTTAGCCAAATATATTAAATTCAAGTAAAATGGTGCACGTAATTACTTACACCGGGTAATCTTTTTATGTCTCCAAAACGTGGATTGTGGAGTCCGGTTGTTAGCTACCACCCAGCTCTGTCTGCGGATATCCAATGTTTTTTTTAGGCGCAACTTTTATTTTTCACTCTGTGCAGTACACAGCCGTTCACAGCAAGTAGCCACTATGCAACTACGGATGCCGTGAGTGGTCAAAAAGCTGTAGAAAATAGAGCAACGCGTTTCGGCTTCAACAAGTCTTTTTCAAGCTCTATTCTCACAGTGTTTCCTACTCCAATTTATACCCATCTCCTTAAAGGGATATCATCTTGTATCAAGGGACATTAAGATAGAATACTTAATTAAAAGGATCTCATTTATAATTTGTTAATAAAATCTAGAGAACTTTTATAAATAAATTTATAAATATTTCATATTCAAATTAAAAAAAAAATATTTAAAAGATTGATACTTTGAATTTATAAAAAGTATTTAAATATAAATAGAGATTTGTGGAAATTAATAATCATAAAAAGATGATATACAAGTGGAGAATTCATTATAATATACACAATAATTCATTACACAAATTAGTTCTTAGAAAACATACATGTGAATAAAAATGTGTACATATACATTTGTATTATGTTCCCTTTAAATACATAACTACTCTATAAGATGACAACCTAAATCTAATTCTAAATTTAAACCCTTGGGACTTAGTGTCCCTAGCTGGAATATCCATTTTCCATCTTTTTTTTAATTTCATTGTGTGAATTACCCCCTCTCCATGGGCGTAACCATCTATTTATGCCTATGAATTTAAAATGGTTGAGATTTGCTCCATTACAGTGAAAAATGTGTTTTGGAACCGGGAGATCATTATTTCTTTCTGAATCATGGTGTTCTATTGAAAGAATATGCTCTCTAATTCTATCCCTTAGGGGTCTTTCTGATTCCCCCACGTATTGAACCCCACATTTGCATTCTATTAATAAGATTTCTGTCTGTACATTTAATCATATGGTTAATTTAAAAAAAGTTTCTCCTGTGATATATGATGTTATTTCTTTCTTCTTCATAGCATATTTACACGATTTACACTTATGGCATGGGAAAAACATTTAGTTTAATCCCCCATAAGCCAGACCCTGTACCTAATTCTTTTCTTTAGGTCAGTGGGAGCTAGTCTTGTTTTTAAATTTCTTGCCTTTTTGTAAACCTATTTGAAGTTTGTCTGATAAGAGGGGACCTAGCAGGTCATCGCTTTTTAAAATATTCCAATGTTTTTTTAAAATGTTTTCTATTAAGTATTTATTTCCACTATAGGGAGTAATGAAAGGCATAAAACAGCAGTCTTTAGTTATTTTTTCTTGCTTTTTATCTAGAATAACTTCTCTTTTATAGTTTTGAACCTCATTTCTCACAGTTTCAAGTTCTTTCTCTCTATACCCTCTGTCTATAAACTTCTCTACAAGGATTTTTGACTGAACATCATAATCTGTGATGTGACTACAATTTTTGTTCATTCTAACAAATGACCCTTGGGGATATTCTTTTTCCACAAGTCATGGTGACAGCTCTGTTGATTAATATAATTATTGGCATCTACTTGCTTAAAATATGTTCTTGAATGTAACTTATTTTCTTTAACAAATATCTCTAAATCTAAAAAGTGTATTAGGGAATTACTTCTCTCGCACGTGAATCTTACATTTTTTTATTTATTATTCCTAGAAGTGAAAAATTCATCAAAAATGCTCTTGCTTCCCTGCCAAATAATCAGAATGTCATCTATATACCGCTTATAGGTAACCGGTTTTTCCCCAGCATGCAACCAGCAAGAAACTGTTGTTCCCAATGGCCCATAAATAAATTTGCATAGCTGGGGCAAACCTGGTCCTGATAGCAGTACCTCACTCTTGGTTGTAAAAATTTCACAAAAAGGAAAAGTAGTTATGATGGAGGATAAATCTGATACATTCCAAAATAAAAAAAAATGTTTGTCATTCATTGTTGCATCTGTGTCTAGATAGTATTTGATGGCTTCAATGCCGTCTTCGTGTGATATGCATGTATATAATGAGGCAACATCACATGTTATCAGTATATATTCTTATTTCCAATTAAGATTTCTAACTAGATTTAATACTTCAGTTGAGTCTTTTAAGTAAGATGGTAAAAGTTTTACATGTTTTTGGAGAAAGAGATCAATATATTCTGAGACATTTGCTGTTTTTGAACCAATGCGTGAAATAATAGGCCTCCTAGGGGGATTTGTGATGCTCTTATGGATTTTTGGGAGACAGTATAGTAAAGGTATTCTTGGGTACTTTATTGACAGATATTTACTCTCTTTTTCTGTAAGGATACCATTTTTTCTTCCTAAGTCTAATAAGAGCTCTAACTTTTTGGAATACTCTATAGTTGGATTTTTTTCTATTTTTTTATAAGTGTTATTATCTTCTCGATTATCCTTACATATTTGTATGTATTGTTCCTTATCCGCCTCCCTTATTCGCTGGTTTTATTATTATTTTTTCATCTTTTTCCAATTGGTTTATTGTATTCAACATTTTCTTAGATAAATTACTCTTAATTTTTTCAACTTTTGATATTTCTAAATTTTCAATGTCTTTCAACACCAGCTTTTCAAAAGTTTCAATAGAGGCTCCTTTATCATATTTTGGGTAGAAGTTAGATTTTTGTCTAAGGTTAGTGTGTATATATTTATCTTTGTTTTGATCATTAAGTTGAAAGCTTATTTCTGGTCCTTTTTTCAGGAACAATCTTTTTACAGTCATTTTGCGAATAAACTTGTGTGCATCAATATATGCATCAATAATTCTTCTTGTGGTTTAGTTAGAATTTTTGTACTTAAATTAAAAATCCCCTTATTACCCATTAGATTACTATCTGTGTCACTTTGCTATTTTTTGTTGTTTCTCCTATGTCCTCCTGCCTTTCCTCTTTTTCTGAGGCTCGTCTTTTTCTTCCTTCCCTTTGCGGTAGTTGTTTTGTATTTGTTGTTGGGTCTAATTCTAAAAAAGATCTTTGTTTAATCTCTGTCTGTTTCTTTTTCTCATTCGCTTTGTATCCCCCTGATGTGCCTGTTCTAGATTCTGATAGTATTTTGAATCTGTTGGACATGTGTATTCCTGGTGTATTAGGTGTGTAAATGTGGTCCCTGGTGTTACCTCTAGGGTTTGCTTGTTTCCAATGTTGATTTGTATTACTAGAGTAATTTCTGTCATTGCACTGTTGGTGTTGCCTATTCTCAAAAGCCCTATCGTTTCTGTTTTCAAAGGTAACATCAGGGACCACATTTACACACCTAATACACCAGGAATACACATGTCCAACAGATTTGAAATACTATCAGAATCTAGACCAGGCACATCAGGGGGATACAAAGCTAATTTGAAAAAGAAACAGACCGAGAATAAACAAAGAACTTTTTTAGAATTAGGCCCAACAACAAATACAAAACAACTTCCACAAAGGGAAGGAAGAAAAAGACGAGCTTTAGAAAGAGAGGAAAGAGAGGAGGACATAGGAGAAACAACAAAAAATAGCAAAGTGACACAGATGGTAATCTAATGGGTAATAAGGGGATTTTTAATTTAAGTAAAACAAATCTAACTAAACCACAAGAAGAAATATTAAGTAAAGTTTAAACATTTGCACCAACCACAAAACTAAATAGGTTTGGCACATATATTAATGCACACAAGTTTATACGCAAACTGACTGTAAAAAGAGGGTTCCTGAAAAAAGGACCAGAAATAAGCTATCAACTTAATGATCAAAACAAAGATAAATATATACACACAACCTTAGACAAAAATCTAACTTCTACCCAAAATATGATAAAGGAGCCTCTATTGAAACGTTTGAAAAGCTGGTGTTGAAAGACATTGAAAATTTAGAAAAATCAAAAGTTGAAAAAATTAATTTATCTAAGAAAATGTTGAATACAATAAACCAATTGGAAAAATGTGGAATTGTTATAATGGATAAGGAACAATACATACAAATATGTAAGGATAATCTAGAAGATAATAACACGTAAAAAAATTAGAAAAAAATCCAACTATAGAGAATTCCAAAAAGTTAGAGCTCTTATTAGACTTAGGAAGAAAAATGGTATCCTTACAGAAAAAGAGAGTAAATATCTGTCAATAAAGTACCCAAGAATACCTTTACTATACTGTCTCCCAAAAATCCATAAGAGCATCACAAATCCCCCTGGGAGGCCTATTATTTCACGCATTGGTTCAATAACAGCAAATGTCTCAGAATATATTGATCTCTTTCTCCAAAAACATGTAAAACTTTTACCATCTTACTTAAAAGACTCAACTGAAGTATTAAATCTAGTTAGAAATCTTAATTGGAAAGAAGAATATATACTGATAACATGTGATGTTGCCTCATTATATACATGCATATCACACGAAGACGGCATTGAAGCCATCAAATACTATCTAGACACAGATGCAACAATGAATAACACATTTTTTTTATTTTGGAATGTATCAGATTTATCCTCCATCATAACTACTTTCCATTTTTACAACCAAGAGTGAGGTACTGCTATAGGGACAAGGTTTTCCCCCAGCTATGCAAATTTATTTATGGGCCTTTAGGAACAAAAGTTTTTTGCTGGTTGCATGCTGGGGAAAAACCTGGTTACCTATAAGCGGTATATAGATGATATTCTGATTATTTAGCAGGGAAGCGAGAGCAGTTTTGATGAATTTTTCACATCTATGAATAATAAATTTAAAAAATTAAGATTTACGTGCGAGAAAAGTAATTCCCTAATACACTTTTTAGATTTAGAGATATTTGTTAAAGAAAATAAGTTACATTCAAGAACATATTTTAAGCAAGTAGATGCTAATAATAATATTCATCAACAGAGTTGCCACCATGACTTGTGGAAAAAGAATATCCCTAAGGGTCAATTTGTTAGAATGACGAAAAATTGTAGTAACATCATAGATTATGATGTTCAGTCAACAAATCCTTGTAGAGAAGTTTATAGACAGAGGGTATAGAGAGAAAAAACAGTTACCTATAAGCGGTATATAGATGACATTCTGATTATTTGGCAGGGAAGCGAGAGCAGTTTTGATGAATTTTTCACATCTAGGAATAAGAACTCAAAATATTTAAGATTCACATGCAAGAAAAGTAATTCCCTAATACACTTTTTAGATTTAGAGATATTTGTTAAAGAAAATAAGTTACTTTCAAGAACATATTTTAAGCAAGTAGATGCCAATAATTATATTCATCAACAGAGCTGCCACCATGACTTGTGGAAAAAGAATATCCCTAAGGGTCAATTTGTTAGAATGAACAAAAATTGTAGTCACATCATAGATTATGATGTTCAGTCAAAAATCTTTGTAGAGAAGTTTATAGACAGAGGGTATAGAGAGAAAGAACTTGAAACTGTGAGAAATGAGGTTCGAAACTATAAAAGAGAAGTTATTCTAGATAAAAAGAAAGAAAAAATAACTAAAGACTGCTGTTTTATGCCTTTCATTACTCCCTATAGTGGAAATAAATACTTAATAGAAAACATTTAAAAAAAACATTGGAATATTTTAAAAAGCGATGACCTGCTAGGTCCCCTCTTATCAGACAAACTTCAAATAGGTTTACAAAAAGGCAAGAAATTTAAAAACAAGACTAGCTCCCACTGACCTAAAGAAAAGAATTAGGTACAGGGTCTGGCTTATGGGGGATTAAACTAAATGTTTTTCCCATGCCATAAGTGTAAATCGTGTAAATATGCTATGAAGAAGAAAGAAATAACATCATATATCACAGGAGAAACTTTTTTTAAATTAACCATATGATTAAATGTACAGACAGAAATGTCATCTATTTAATAGAATGCAAATGTGGGGTTCAATACGTGGGAGAATCAGAAATACCCCTAAGGGATAGAATTAGAGAGCATATTCTTTCAATAGAACACCATGATTCAGAAAGAAATAATGATCTCCCGGTCCCAAAAAACATTTTTCACTGTAATGGAGCAAATCTCAATCATTTTAAATTCATGGGCATAGATAGATGGTTACGCCCATGGAGAGGGGGTAATTCACACAATGAAGTTTTAAAAAAAAGAGGGAAAATGGATATTCCAGCTAGGAACACTAAGTCCCAAGGGTTTAAATTTAGAATTAGATTTAGGTTGTCATCTTATAGAGTAGTTATGTATTTAAAGGGAACATAATACAAATGTATATGTAAACATTTTTATTCACATGTATGTTTTCTAAGAACTAATTTGTGTAATGAATTATTGTGTATATTATAATGAATTATCCACTTGTATATCATCTTTTTTGTGATTATTAATTTCCACAAATCTCTATTTTTAAATATTGATATATAAATACTTTTTATAAATTCAAAGTATCAATCTTTTAAATATTTCTATTTTAATTTGAATATAAAATAAAAGTTCTCTAGATTTTATTAACGGATTATAAATGAGATCCTATAAATGAAGTATTCTATCTTAATGTCCCTTGATACAAGATAATATCCCTTTAAGGAGATGGGTATAAATTGGAGTAGGAAACACTGTGAGAATAGAGCTTGAGAAAGACTTGTTGAAGCTGAAACGTATTGCTCTATTTTCTACAGCTTTTTGACCCATCACGGTATCCGTAGTTGCATAGTGGCTACTTGCTGTTAACGGCTGTTTACTGCACAGAGTGAAAACTAAAAGCTGCGCCTAATAAACCATTGGATATCAGCAGAAGGAGCTGGGTGGTAGCTAACAACCGGACTCCACAATCCACGTTTGGGAGACATAAAAAGATTACCCGGTGTAAGTAATTACGTGCACCATTTTACTTGAATTTAATACATTTGCCTAAAAAAGGATCTTTCTTTTTGCTGTCTCTGTATTTGCAGGAACTTGACAACCACTGTCCACTCAACGCCTATTGCACTATCAACGCTTATTGCACTAACAACTCTTCAATGCTGTTTGCATTGGAAATTGACTTTCTTTTATTTTAAATTGCATTGGACTTTTTATTATTATTGCTTATGCTCATTTATGTTTACCAATTCATATGTTCATTTATGCTCATTTGTTTTTTAACTAGTTATGCGATCATATAGGATTGTGTTCTTGTTTTTATTTATGTTTGGTATGATTTATGTACCTCTTATCAGTGTTTTTTAATATATATTTGGATAATTAAATTCTTTTATACCATTTGGTAATTAACTATTAAGACCTCAGATACTATACATACATTTAGCTTCAATTTGAAGTACAGTGCATACTTTTCTCTACACCTGTTTTTATAGGTGTTTTAGAATCCTTTTTGCTTTTAGCAGAGAATATACATACAGCTCACTGCTAGCTGAGAATATACACCCAGCTCACTGCTAGCTGAAAATAAACACAAAGCTCACTGCTAGCTGAGAATAAACACACAGCTCACTGCTAGCTGAGAATATACACAGCTCACTAGTAGTTGAGGATAAACACACAGCTCACTGAAAACTGAGAATCAACACACAGCTCATTGCTAGCTGACAATAAACACACAGCTTACTACTAACTAAACATATACACCCAGCTCACTGCTAGCTGAGAATGTACACACAGCTCACTAATAGCTGAGAATATACACATAGCTTACTACTAGCTGAGAATATACACATAGCTTACTACTAGCTGAGAATATACACATAGCTAATTTCCAGCTGAGAATATACACACAGCTCACTGCTAACTGAGAATATACACATAGCTCACTTCTAGCTGAGAATATATACGTAGCTCACTGCTAGCTGAGAATATACACACACCTAACTGCTAGCTGAGATTAGAATAACACAGCTTACTGCTAGCTGAGAAAAAAAACATATCTAACTGCTAGCTGAGAACATACACACAGCTCACTGCTAGCTGAGAATAAACACACAGCTCACTGCTAGCTGAGAATAAACACACAGCTCACTGCTAGCTGAGAATAAACACACAGCTCACTGCTAGCTGAGAATATACACACAGCTCACTGCTAGCTGAGAATAAACACACAGCTCACTGCTAGCTGATAATATACACACAGCTAACTGCTAGCTGAGAATATACACACAGCTCACTGCTAGCTGATAATATACACACAGCTAACTGCTAGCTGAGAATAAACACACAGCTCACTGCTAGCTGAGAATATACACATAGCTCACTGCTAGCTGAGAATAAACACACAGCTTGCTGCTATATGAGAATAAACACTCAGTTCTCTGCTAGCTGAGAATGAACACACAGCTCGCTGCTAGCTGAGAATAAACACACAGCTCACTAGTAGTTGAGAATATACAAACAGCTGACTGCTATCTGAGAATAAACACACAGCTCACTGCTAGCTAAGAATATACACACATAGCTCACTGCTAGCTGAGAATATACACAGCTCACTGCTAGCTAAGAATATACACACATAGCTCACTGCTAGCTGAGAATATACACAGCTCACTAGTAGTTGAGGATAAACTCACAGCTCACTGCAAACTGAGAACACACAGCTCACTGCTAGTTGAGAATAAACAAACAGCTCACTACTAGTTGACAATAAACACACAGCTCACTGCTAGCTGAGAATATACACAGCTAGCTGAGAATAAATAAATAGCTCACTGCAAGCTGAGAATAAACACATAGCTCACTAGTAGAGGAGAATATACACATAGCTCACTGCTAGCTGAGAATATACACAGCTCACTAGTAGTTGAGGATAAACACACAGCTCCCTGCAAACTGAGAACACACAGCTCACTGCTAGTTGAGAATAAACAAACAGCTCACTAGTAGTTGACAATAAACACACAGCTCACTGCTAGCTGAGAATATACACAGCTAGCTGAGAATAAATAAATAGCTCACTGCAAGCTGAGAATAAACACATAGCTCACTAGTAGATGAGAATATACACATAGCTCACTGCTGGCTGAGAATATACACAGCTCACTAGTAGTTGAGGATAAACACGCAGCTCACTCTAAAGCTGAGAATAAACACACAGCTCACTGCTAGCAGATAATATACACACAGCTCACTGCTAGCTCAGAATAAACACACAGCTGACTTTATCTGAGAATATACACATAGCTCACTACTAGCTGAGAATATACACATAGCTCACTGCTAGCTGAGAATTAACACACAGCTCAATGCTAGCTGAGAATAAATACACAGCTCACTGCTAGCTGAGAATAAACACATAGCTCCCTGCTAGCTGAGAATAAACACACAGCTCAGTAGTAGTTGAGAATAAACACAAAGCTCACTAGTAGTTGAGAATATACACAAAGTTCACTAGTATTTGAGAATAAACACACAACTCAGTAGTAGTTGAGAATAAACCCATAGCTCACTGCTATCTGAGAATAAACACACAGCTCGCTGTTATCTGAGGATATACACACAGCTCACTGCAAGCTGAGAATAAACACACAGCTCGCTGCTAGCTGAGAATATACATACAGCTCTTTGCTAGCTGAGAATAAACACATTGCTCACTGCTAAGAATAAACACATAGCACACTGGTAGCTGAGAACACACAGCTCACTGCTAATTGAGAATAAACACATAGCTTACTGCTAGCTGAGAAAATACACATCGCTCACTAGTAGTTGAGAATAAACACACAGCTCACTAGTAGTTGAGAATAAACACATAGCTCACTGCTAGCTGCGAATAAACACACAGCTCAGTAGTAGTTGAGAATATACACACAGCTCACAGCTAGCTGAGAATAAACACATAGCTCACTGCTAGCTGAAAATAAATACATATCTGACGGCTAGCTGGGAATATACACATAGCTGACTGATAGCTGATAATATACACATAGCTCACTGCTAGCTGAGAATAAACACATAGCTCACTGCTAGCTGAGAATAAACATAGCACACTGCTAGCTGAGAATAAACATACAGCTCACTGCTAACTGAGAATAAACACATAGCTTACTGCTAGCTGAGAATAAACACACAGCTCACTAGTAGTTGAGAATAAATACACAGCTCACTAGTAGTTGAGAATAAACACACAGCTCACTAGTAGTTGAGAATAAACACACAGCTCACTAGTAGTTGAGAATAAACACACAGCTCACTAGTAGTTGAGAATAAATACACAGCTCACTAGTAGTTGAGAATAAACACACAGCTCACTAGTAGTTGAGAATAAATACACAGCTCACTAGTAGTTGAGAATAAATACACAGCTCACTAGTAGTTGAGAATAAACACACAGCTCACTAGTAGTTGAGAATAAACACACAGCTCAGTAGTAGTCAAAAATAAACACATAGCTCACTGCTAACTGCGAATAAACACACAGCTCAGAAGTAGTTGATAATATACACACAGCTCACTGCTAGCTGAGAATAAACACATAGCTCACTGCTTGTTGAGAATAAACACATAGCTGACTGCTAGCTGAGAATAAACACACAGCTCAGTAGTAGTTGAGAATAAACACACAGCTCAGTAGTAGTTAAGAATATACACACAGCTCACTAGTAGTTGAGAATAAACACATAGCTCATTAGTAGTTGAAAATAAACACACAGCCCACTGCTAGCTGAGCATATACACATGGCTATGAGATCCCTTACTAACCAACATAAATTGTATACACATTGGTCATACTAATAAACATATCCTGTCTTATTCCTATTACTGCAAACAGCCCATGTGCCGTCTTCTGAGCTATAAAGTTGCTCCTACAACATAGCGCAGGTTATTTATTAAGTTCGTTAAAAACTAAGAAAGAAAATCTACTCACCTTTCTCCAAGAGATGGAGGGGAAAGGATCCCCTGCAGCTGCACAAGGCATCAACAGCTCCCTTCCGGCCTCTTGTCTATACTCCCAGCCGGGCAGCACCGTGAAATAGGGCGGGTCCTAAAAACAACGGCACAGGTTATCATTTGCGCTGGAGCATTTTGAAAAAAGCTTGCAGTTTAAACGGTCATAATAAATGATATCATTAAATGGATATGATACACAAAAACATTTCTCTAACATTTTTAAAAAAAATGTTAACATCTATTACAGTGGCGGGGGGGGGGGGGTTTCTTTAAAAAGAGATGTTCCTGTGCTGAAAAAAACAACTTTCTTTGAGTTTCTGGGAATTAATTTTAGTCAATCATGTATTTCCTGGTAATGTCACATTAACTTTACACTACTTTTACTTATATACATGTGTTTTTCTATTAGGGTAAAAATGGTTTGCGTATTTTGACAAAATGCTGCCACGTTTTAGTTTGCAAGAAAAAAAACCCAGTGAGATCTGAAGGGGAAAATGATTATAGAGTACGTCAGACCTGGAGGAAGAAATGTCAGCTACAACCATGGAATTTCAACTATGCCCATGGAGGCGCAAAATTCATTTTACATTAACCCCTTAAGGACGGGTCCGTTCAGACTAAGGGGCTGATTTATCAGTGCTTCAACTGATAATGCACAGGAATTATGCGTCAAATTAGACGCCAAGTTGATCCGTTAACACAGCGTCAACATCATCAAATGTTGAAATGTTTGACATAATATACGCTCCCGTGAGATCAATACGATGCAAATCGATGCTCACGTTATTTGAGCGTAATACTGATGATCCGGCGTCACATTCGACTCTATATGACCCTCTTGCCAATTCATCAAACATTCAACAGGTACGCAAACATCTATTCCGATGCAGCAAACCTATCGTTCAAACCGCCACCTTTAAGGCCGCGAATGCCATAGAAATCAATGGGAGTCTGAAAACACAGAAAGGTTATGTTCGATGCTGTTTGTCTTAGCAGACAGTTAACAATGAACATGCAGAATACGTTTAAAATGGCAATAATTTTTCGACGCGGAAGGAGGATATTAATGAACCATCTGAATCATGAAATATAATAAAAATGTTTCATGTTCCTTTAACCTTTTGTGATACAAAAATATTTTAACATGGTAAAAGTAAATTAGAAAGTTGATTAAAATTGGATACTCTGTTCTAAATCATAAGACAAAATATGGGTTTGATGTCCTTTTAAGTTGACAAACAGAAACCCAGATCTGCCCTTATTACTAAATAAAATCAACTAGGGAGTTCATTACAAAGCAAGGAAACAAGTTATTATTTATACAGGAATAAAAAAAAGGAACACAGTCCCTGACATTTTCAGGAGATTAATAAACCAGCAACAGGCTGCACAAGTAGAGGAGCGTCAACAAAGACGCATAAGAGTGCCAAGAGTATTTCTCCCAACAATTGGTTTATATCCTTTGAGTGAAAAGGATGAACTCTTTTCACTAGTAGATGTTGTCAAACGTATGGTGATAAAATAGAACAAAAGAGATATTACATAATATATTTAGATAACCAAAGAGTATAACTTAATTTGTTAATAATATTTTGCGTCATGTTTAAAGCATGGAACAACTACTCCAGGAGAAATGCATAATTACGTGATTAATTAAATAAGCGAATCAAAAGTTAATATATGTTTTCTACTCTCAATAACTAATTGAATTGGTCAATACTGTTGGAGTTGGTGTTGCGGTAGTAGTTAGAGTTAGAGACGACAAAAAAGGGATTATAAGATTCATGAGATGATGGGATGCTTTTTTAGATTCTGTATTATAATTGCTAAGACATACAATGGCTGTCACTTTCACTTCATGAACAATTGGTTGTCACATGAACATAACCAAAAAAGATCAGACAATTTATTAATAAGAAAGTACATAATTAGTCAGCATTTGTTAGAGTATTATAATCAAATAAAATCTGCAAATTATGTTTGATTCAATATAATCTTAAGCAGAAAGGGATAGTCTACACTGGCATGATTCACATAAAGCAGCAATAATAATGACCTCTATAATGTTTTCCGATTATCATTGTTTGATTCCTTCTCTTGAACTGTTTTAGAATTTAAAGGTTTAAAGGGACACTCAGGTTAAATTAAATTTTCATGATTCAGATACAGCATGTAATTTTAAACAACTTTCCAATTTACTTCCATTAAAAACAATGTGCACAGTCTTTTATATTTACAATTTTTGAGTCACCAGATCCTACTGAGCATGTGCAAGAATTCACAGGGGTCTACCTATAAAGCTCTGAATGGAGCTTGATGCCCCGTGTTTCTGGCGAGCCTGCAGGCTCACCAGAAACAGCAGTTATGAAGCAGCGGTCACAAAGACCGCTGCTCCATAACCTGTCCGCCTGCTCTGAGCAGGCAGACACACATCGCCGGAAATCAATCTGATCGAGTACGATCGGGTTGATTGACACCCCCTGCTGGCGGCCTATTGCAGGGGGCGGCATTGCACCAGCAGCTCTTGTGAGCTGCTGGTGCAATGCTGAATACGGCGAGCATATTGCTCGCCGTATTCAGTGAGGTCTGGCGGACCTGATCCGCACTGTCGGATCAGGTCCGCCAGACTTTCTTAAATAGGGGCCACAGACTATACATATATGCATTTGTGATTAGCTGATTGCTATCACATGGTACAAGGGGAGTGTAAATATACATAACTTTGAAATTTGTTATAAAAAAATCTACTACTCAAGAGCTATTGCATTGTCTTGTTATCTTGCATTTGTCGATTATGCAAATCTAATGTGTTGACTGGTCCTTTAATGTAAAAGGCCAGCCCATGATTTTAACACCTGTATAGTATTGGTCTTGAAATAGAGACTCCAATCAGGAAACAATACACAGGTGTAGAACAAAAACTGGGCCACCACTTGAAATTGCATAATTTGTGAATGAAAATAAATCAAAAGATGAATAAGACATGTAAATATGTTTGTAAAAAATGTCAGAAATAAAACATATATATGCACAAGTATGTGCAAAGAGATAGGTACATATTTGAGCAGTAAGAATCATATACAATTGAGTATAAAAAGTAAGATAGAAGCTTTTTGCAAAAAAATATATATCCACAGGTACATTTCTATGATATTTATTGTCTGTTCAGGTATAAATCTAGCTATTTCAAGGACATTAATAGATGAAAAATAAAAGATTAGCTTTAGAGAAATGTGCTTGTTCATGAACAGGAATTAAATGTTATAAATAAAGTTGAAAAATGAAGACAAAACTATCTTCATTTGATGATCATTCAGGGTAGATAATTTATTAATAAGGATATCCATGACATCGATGACTCTTATTTATCAACAGTCCAATGCTAATCGAGCCAAACTTGACAGGCGTTTATTTGACAGACGCGTTGATAAATAAGACTGTTGAATGTAGATTTGCGGCAGCAATGTCTGGCGAGCGTATTGACTCCAGCGAATGCGCCTAGATTGACGCTTTAATAAATCGGACCCCAAGACTTCCCCAAAAGACCAGAGCATTTTTAGCATTTTTGCCATCACTACATTAAAAAGAAATAGAGCCTTGTTTTTTAAATTTAACTATCAAAACTATATATTTTTTTAGTAGACAACCAAAAGTATTTATCTAGGCCCATTTTGGTATATTTCATGCCACTATTTCACTGCCAAATGCGATCAAATAAAAAAAAAAAGTTAACTTTTTCACAAACTTTGGGTTTCACACTAAAATTATTTACATACTGCTTGTGCAATCATGTCACAAATTATTGTAAAAGCCTTTCACCTGACACTTCCCACTCCCTGATCCCACCCTGATCCCTCTTAAACAGCTCTCTTCCCTCCCCCCTACCCCCCAAAGGTCACCCCCATCTTAAAGCGATTGTAAACTTGAGCATAGTTGCTCAAGTCATAGGAAAGAATTTAAAAAATGAATGAGACTTTCATTCATGAAATGTGTAGGATATACTTATCTTCTGATATTTTCACCTTGAAATGCCAGAACGGTAAGCTCCGTTCCTCCGCCCATCATATTCGTAAATTGATTGACAGATGACTCATCTGCCATCCACTAATCATTGTTGGGGAAACAATGATTTGTGGATTGCAGATGAGTCATGTTGGAATATTTCACATTCCAATGTCCTTCATATAGCAGAATATGTATATTCTTAAACAAATATTTCTATATATATATGATGTTTTTGTTCATAAAAATATAATTTTTGCTTACCAGATAAATTCCTTTCCTTCCGGATAGGGAGAGTACACGGCTTCATTCCTTACTGTTGGGAAATAAAACACCTGGCCACCAGGAGGAGGCAAAGACACCCCAGCCAAAGGCTTAAATATCCCTTCCACTTCCTCATTACCCCAGTCATTCTGCCGAGGGAACAAGGAAAAGTAGAAAAAACATTAGGGTATAAATGGTGCCAGAAGAATAAAATAAATAATAGGGGACCGCCCATAGACAAGAAAAAACGGGCAGGGGCCGTGGACTCTCCCTATCCAGAAGGAATTTATCTGGTAAGCATAACTTATATTTTCCTTCCTAAGATAGAGAGAGTCCACGGCTTCATTCCTTAGTGTTGGGAAAAATATACCTAAGCTCCAGAGGACACTGAATGAATAACGGGAGGGAACAAAAAGGAAGAGGTGGACCCTATTCTGAGGGCACCACAGCCTGCAAAACTTTTCTCCCGAAAGCTGCTTCAGCCAAGCAAAAACATCAAACTTGTAAAATTTTTAAAAAGTATGTAAGGTGGACCAGGTACCCGCCTTTTATATCTGATACCTAGAGGCCTCATTCTTGAAGGCCCAAGAGGAAGCCACTGCTCTAGTGGAATGAGCCATTATCCTCTCAGGAGGACGATGTCCCGCTGTCTCGTAAGCTAAGCGGATGACACTCAACCAAAAAGATAGGGAAGTAGCCTTTTGCCCCTTACGCTTCCCCGAATAGACAACAAAACAAAGAAGAAGATTGTCTAAACTCCTTAGTAGCCTGAAGATAGAACTTCAAGGCGCAAACCGCATACAAATTGTAAAGTAAGCGTTCCTTCGATGAAGAAGGATTAGGACACAAGGAAGGAACCACAATCCCCTGATTGATGTTGCAATCTGACACAACCTTAGGAAAAATACCTAATTTAGTAGTAAAACTGCCTTATCTGCATGAAAAATCATAAGAGCGCTCACATTGCAAATCAGAGATCTCAGAAATGCACGCAGAGGCAATAGCCAATAAAAAGAGAACATTTCAAGATAACAATTTAATGTCAACGGAATGCATAGGCTCAAACGGAACCTGTTGCAAAACCCGAAGAACAAGATTTAGGCTCCAAGGAGGAGCCCCAGATCTCAACACAGGTCTGATCCTAATCAGAGCCTTAACAAAAGACTGCACGTCTGGAAGCTCAGCAAGTCTCTTGTGAAATAAAACCGACAAAGCCGAAATCTGTCCCCTCAGGGAACTAGCAGAAAGGTCCTTCTCCAGTCCATCCTAGAGAAAAGATAAGAACCTGGCAACCTTAACTCTGTGCCAGGAAAACCACGCTCTTCACACCAGAATAAGTAGGTCCTCCACACCTTGTGGTAGATACGCCAAGTAAATGGTTTACGAGCTTGATTAAGAGTATCAATGACACGCTCAGAGAAACCTCTCTTGGCTAAGACTAAGCGTTCAATCTCCACGCAATCACCCTCAAAGAATCTACATTTTGATGAACAAATGGACCTTGTATCAGCAGGTCTCTACGACAAGGTAACTTCCACGGAGGAGATGAGGACATCCCCATTAGATCCGCGAACCACGTCCTTCACGGCCACGATAGAGCAATCAAGATTACTGATACCTGCTTCTGCTTGATGCGGGTCACCACTTGAGGAAAAAGCGGTAATGGAGGAAGAAGATATATGGAGTTTGAACCTCCAGGGCACTGCTAGTGCATCTATTAGATCCGCTTGAGGATCCTTCAACCTCGACTCGTACCTGGGTAGCTTTGTATTGAGACGGGACGCCATGAGATCTATCTCTGGTGTCCCGCACTTGCTGCATATCTCTGCAAACACCTCGGGATGGAGAGACCATTCCCCTGGATGGAAGGATTGCCTGCTGAGAAAATCCGCTTCCCAGTTGTTTAAGCAATTTAGGTCCAGAATTGGGCAGAACGTTCCCCAAACCTCTTTCTTCGATAGGCACCGGAACAACAACTCCTAAGGAGGATAGATCTCGAACGCACCCTAGAAAGGCATCCTTCTTTACTGGTCTGGTAGACAGATACGAGTGAAGAAATCTGCCCTATCTTGTATCCCTAAGAGACCACCTCCAGGACCCACAGATCCTGTACGTCCTTGATCCAGGCGTCTGAAAAAAGAGATAGTCTGCCCCCTACACGATCCGATCCCGAATCGGGGGCCGCCCTTTCATGCCGATTTCGGCGGGCTCTTCTTATTCTGCTTAGATTTATTCCAGTACTGACCCAGCTTCCAAGTACTCTTGGGTTGCTCGGGCTTTGAGGAGGATTTTTGTCGTTGGGATTTGTCAGAAGAAAAGGAACGAAAATTAGAAGATTGTCGTCCCTTAGACTTGTTCTTATCTTGTGGTAGGAAGGCACCCTTGCCTCCGCTAACCGTAGAACCTAGACCAAATAAAATCTTTCCCTTGAAGGGAAGAGAAAGGAGTCCGGACTTAAAAGTCATATCCGCAGACCAAGAATTCAACCTGAGCACCCGGCGGCTAGGACCGCAAAGCCAGAGGTCTTTGCATTTAGGCGAATAATTTGCATGTTCACATCACAAATAAAAGAATTAGCAATTTTTAGAGCTTTAATTCTGTCTTGAATATCCTCAAGGGGAGACTCCACCTCAAAAAAAAAGTCGCACCAGTAGGTAGCCGCTCCGGCAACCGCGGCAACTGCAGCCACCGGTTGAAACAAAAATCCTGTATGTTGAAACATCTTTCTCAGAAAGATTTCCATTTTCGTATCCATCGGCTCTCTGAATGAAGAACTATCCTCAAGAGGTATAGTAGTACGTTTAGCAAGTGTAGAGAAAGCACCATCCACATTAGGAATGGAGCCCCACAAATCCAGTTGAGAGTCCGGGACCGGGAACAACTTTTTAAAGGTAGACGAGGGGGAAAAGGAAGAACCAATTCTTTCTCATGCATTCTTAATAATGTTTGCCATCTTAACTGGCACAGGAAAAGTCAAAGGGATTTTCCTGTCTTTATAAACTCTGTCTAATTTAGGTATCATAGGTTCTTCATGCAGCGTAGCCTCTGGAACCTCTAACATAGATAGAACCTCCTTTAATAAAAAAACGCAAGTGCTCAATTTTAAATCTAAAGGACGGTTCCTCCGCAGAAGGAGGCTTATACTCTAAGGACTCAAACCCAGAAAGTTTACCCTCTAAAGCTACAGAGGTTAACTCATCATCGGATAACTGGGACATAATAGCTAAATCCGATAAATATTTAGATAACTCCGGGTCAGGAGAGCTATGTTTAACCTTTCTTTTGCGTTTGTAAGAGCGAGGTAATGCACTGAGGGCCGCAGACACCGCCAATTGTAACTGCGTGGCAAAGTCCGCAAGAAGAAGCCCCCCTCTGGATTGAGGATTAGAAGTGCTACGGGGAATTGCATGTAGAGTGGATAATGTAGCAAGGGTAGTAATCTCACGGGACGCCGAGACCTGAGAGGAAGACGGCTCAGAGGGACTAAGAGCAGGCTTGTCTCCCTTCTTAGACTTTATAACGGTGTTAAGGCATGTGGAACATAATTGAGTGGGCGGGAAAACCACCACCTCCTCACAATATAAACAGGTATGATTTAGTACAGAAGGAGTACCTTCTAACATGTCAGAGTCCTCCATAGCTCAGGTTATACCCACAGAAGGACACCAATAAAAACCTTTTTTTTATTATAGAAAACTGCACCTTTACACTCCCAATGGCTGGGGCACTCACCATCTCCTAGACCCAGACAGTTAACAGAGGAAACGCTCTCCTCAGGTTTAAATCTCAGCCGGAATGGAGGTAATGAACATAGACCACACCCGGTCACAAGGAGTGCAAGACAGTACTTCCCCTGTTATTACAAGTACAGCAAGTAATGGGAGCTGTGCTTTCCTTTAAGTGAAACTTAAAAGTGAAACCTGTTCCAGCCAAAACACACAGTCTATCAGCCCAGGAAAAAAATCATACAAAGCAGCATGTAAATAATTAATACACTGATTAATTAACCTCAACTGTTCAATAAACCCCCTTTAGAGGATATTAACCCTGGATCCTATCAAGGTACACAGCCTCTCAAGTGTGACAGTCTTATAGCAGCGCACCTGACATGGACTTGAGTAAGAGAAAGCAGGCAGTGAAACTCGTCAACACTGATTGCTTAGGAGCTGTTAGCAGTAGTCTGGATGGTTTCGCAGAAAAACTTTCCCTGCATTACCAGACTCTAACTTTCATCAATACTCTCAATGAGAGGTTGACATGACTACTTAAAACTCCAGTCCTATCTCGAAGGGCAGATACCCTTTTTTCAGGACTCTCCGAATCTTCTGACACTTCTCTGCCACCTCCTAACATGACAAAAGGCAAAGAATGACTGGGGTAATGAGGAAGTAGGAGGGATATTTAAGCCTTTGGCTGGGTGTCTTTGCCTCCTCCTGGTGGCCAGGTGTTGTATTTCCCAACAGTAGGGAATGAAGCCGTGGATTCTCCCTATCTTAGGAAGGAAATATACATCTATACATATTTATATAGATGATTATATATGGATATATATATATATATGAATATCTATTTAAAAAACAGAATTTATGTTTACCTGATAAATTTCTCCTATGGTGTGTCCGGTCCACGGCTTCATCCTTACTTGTGGGATATTCTCATTCCCTACAGGAAGTGGCAAAGAGAGCACAACAGCAGAGCTGTCCATATAGCTCCCCCTCAAGCTCCGCCCCCCAGTCATTCGACCGACGGTCAGGAGAAAAAGGAGAACCATAGGGTGCAGTGGTGACTGTAGTGTACAAAAACAAAAATTTAAAACCTGACTAAAAGCCAGGGTGGGACGTGGACCGGACACACCGTAGGAGAAAGAAATTTATCAGGTAAACATAAATTCTGTTTTCTCCTACATTGGTGTGTCCGGTCCACGGCTTCATCCTTACTTGTGGGAACCAATACCAAAGCTTTAGGACACGGATGAAGGGAGGGAGCAAGTCAGGTAACCTAAACGGAAGGCACCACTGCTTGTAAAACCTTTCTCCCAAAAATAGCCTCCGAAGAAGCATAAGTATCGAATTTGTAAAATTTGGCAAAAGTATGCAGAGAAGAACACGTCGCTGCCTTACAGATCTGTTCAACAGAAGCCTCATTCTTGAAGGCCCATGTGGAAGTCACAGCTCTAGTAGAATGAGCAGTAGTTCGTTCAGGAGGCTGCCGTCCGGCAGTCTCATAAGCCAATCGGATGATGCTTTTTAACCAGAAGGAAAGAGAGGTAGCAGTAGCTTTCTGACCTCTCCTCTTACCAGAATAGACGACAAACAATGAAGATGTCTGTCTGAAATCCTTTGTTGCTTCTAGATAGAATTTTAAAGCACGCACCACATCTAGATTGTGAAACAATTGTTCCTTTTTAGAAACTGGATTAGGGCACAGAGAAGGAACAACTATTTCCTGGTTAATATTCCTATTGGAAACCACCTTTGGAAGAAAACCAGGTTTGGTACGTAAAACGACCTTATCTGTATGGAACACCAGATAGGGTGAATTACACTGCAAAGCAGACAATTCAGAAACTCTTCTAGCAGAAGAAATAGCAACCAAAAACAAAACTTTCCAAGATAGTAACTTAATATCTATGGAATGTAAAGGTTGAAACGGAACCCCTTGAAGAACTGAAAGAACTAAATTTAGACTCCATGGAGGAGTCACAGGTCTGTAGACAGGCTTGATTCTGACCAACGCCTGTACGAACGCCTGAACATCTGGCACGGCTGCCAGACGTTTGTGTAACAAGACAGACAGAGCAGATATCTGTCCCTTTAAAGAACTAGCTGACAGACCTTTCTCCAAACCTTCTTGGAGAAAAGAAAGAATCCTTGGAATTCTAATTTTACTCCATGAGTAACCCTTGGATTCGCACCAATAGAGATATTTCTGCCATATCTTATGGTAAATTCTCCTGGTTACAGGCTTTCTAGCCTGAACCAGAGTATCTATAACTGATTCCGAAAACCCACACTTAGATAGAATCAAGCGTTCAATCTCCAAGCAGTCAGCTGCAGAGAAACTAGGTTTGGATGTTCGAATGGACCTTGCACTAGAAGGTCCTGTCTCAATGGTGGCTTCCATTGTGGAGCCGATGACATATTCACCAGGTCTGCATACCAACTCCTGCGTGGCCACGCAGGAGCTATTAGAATCACCGAAGCCTTCTCCTGTTTGATCCTGGCTACTAGCCTGGGGAGTAGAGGAAACGGTGGAAAGACATACGCTAGATTGAATGACCAAGGCGCCACTAATGCATCTACCAATGTCACCTTGGGATCCCTGGACCTGGACCCGTAGCGTGGAACCTTGGAGTTCTGACGAGACGCCATCAGATCCAGATCTGGAATGCCCCATAGTTGAGTTAACTGGGCAAAGACCTCCGGGTGAAGTTCCCACTCCCCCGGATGGAAAGTCTGACGACTCAAATAATCCGCCTCCCAGTTGTCTACTCCTGGGATGTGAATTGCAGATAGATGGCAGGAGTGATCCTCCGCCCATTTGATGATCTTGGATACTTCTCTCATCGCCAGGGAACTCTTCGTTACTCCCTGATGATTGATGTACGCTACAGTCGTCATGTTGTCCGACTGAAATCTTATGAATTTGGCCTTCGCTAGTTGAGGCCAAGCCAGGAGCGTATTGAATATCGCTCTTAGTTCCAAAATGTTTATCGGGAGAAGAGATTCTTCACGAGACCATAGACCCTGAGCTTTCAGGGAGTCCCACACCGCGCCCCAGCCTAGGAGACTGGTGTCGGTCATGACAATGATCCACTCTGGTCTGCGGAAACTCATTCCGTGCGACAGGTGATCCTGAGCCAACCACCAGAGAAGCGAGTCTCTGGTTTCCTGGTCCATCTGTATCTGGGGAGACAAGTCTGCATAATCCCCATTCCATTGCTTGAGCATGCACAATTGCAGTGGTCTTAGATGAATTCTGGCAAATGGGACAATGTCCATTGCCGCCACCATTAGACCGATAACCTCCATGCACTGAGCCACAGACGGCTGAGCAATGGCATGAAGGACTAGACAAGCTTTTGAGAGTTTTGACTTCCTGACCTCCGTCAAAAAGATTTTCATTTCTACCAAATCTATTATAGTTCCCAGGAAGGGAACCCTTGTGACCGGGGACAGAGAACTCTTTTCTACATTCACCTTCCACCCGTGAGACCTTAAAAAGGCTAGAACAATATCCGTATGAGCCTTGGCTCTGAGAAGAGACGACGCCTGTATTAAGATGTCGTCTAGGTAAGGTGCTACTGCAATGCCCCGCGATCTTAGTACCGCTAGAAGGGACCCTAGCACCTTTGTGAAAATTCTTGGAGCGGTGGCCAACCCGAAAGGAAGGGCCACAAACTGGTAATGCTTGTCCAGAAAGGCGAATCTTAGGAACTGATGGTTATTTTTGTGGATTAGAATATGCAGGTATGCATCCTTTAGGTCCACAGTAGTCATGTATTGACCCTCCTGGATCATAGGCAGAATTGTTCGAATTGTTTAGGATTTTTAAGTCCAGAATTGGCCTGAACGTTCCCTCCTTTTTGGGAACTACAAACAGGTTTGAGTAAAAACCCAGTCCTTGTTCTGCTTTTGGAATTGGGTGAATCACTCCCATTTTGAAAAGGTCTTCTACGCAATGTAAGAATGCCTGTCTCTTTGTCTGGTCTGAAGACAAGCGAGAAATGTGAAACCTTCCCTTTGGGGGAAGGTCCTTGAATTCTAGGAGATACCCCTGAGAGACAATCTCTAAAGCCCAGGGGTCTGGAACATCTCTTGCCCAAGCCTGAGCAAAGAGAGAGAGTCTGCCCCCCACCAGATCCGGTCCCGGATCGGGGGCTATCCTTTCATGCTGATTTGGTTGGAGCAGCAGGCTTCTTGGCCTGTTTCCCCTTGTTCCAGCCTTGCAATGGTTTCCATGCTGGCTTGGGCTGGGAAGTGTTACCCTCTTGTCTAGAGGCTTGAGAGTTAGAAGCTGGTCCGTTCCTGAAGTTGCGAAAGGAACGAAAATTAGACTTATTCTTTGCTTTGAAAGGCCTATCCTGTGGAAGGGCATGGCCCTTTCCCCCAGTGATGTCTGAAATAATCTCTTTCAACTCTGGCCCGAATAGGGTCTTACCCTTGAAAGGAATATTAAGCAATTTTGTTTTTGACGACACATCTGCCGACCAAGATTTTAGCTAAAGCGCTCTGCGAGCCACTATTGCAAAACCTGAATTTTTCGCCGCTAATTTAGCTAATTGAAAAGCGGCATCTAAAATAAAAGAATTAGCTAACTTCAGTGCGTGAATTCTGTCCATGACTTCATCATATGGAGTCTCCTTCTGTAGCGAATTTTCTAGTTCATCGAACCAAAAAGACGCCGCTGTGGTGACAGGAATAATGCACGAAATTGGTTGAAGAAGAAAACCTTGCTGAACAAAAATTTTCTTAAGCAATCCTTCTAATTTTTTATCCATCGGATCTTTAAAAGCGCAACTGTCCTCTATTGGAATAGTTGTGCGCTTAGCTAATGTTGAAACTGCCCCCTCTACCTTAGGAACCGTCTGCCATGCGTCCCTTCTGGGGTCAACTATGGGGAACATTTTCTTAAATATAGGAGGGGGAACAAAAGGAACACCTGGCTTCTCCCACTCCTTAGTCACTATATCCGCTACCCTCTTGGGTGTTGGAAAAGCATCAGCGTGCACAGGGACCTCTAAGAATTTGTCCATTTTGCACAATTTCTCTGGAATCACCAAAGGATCACAATCATCAAGAGAAGCTAGCACCTCCTTAAGCAGAGCGCGGAGGTGTTCCAGCTTAAATTTGAATGCAACTATATCAGGCTCTGCCTGCTGAGAAATCTTTCCTGTGTCAGAAATTTCTCCTTCAGACAGGCCCTCCCTCACCGCCAAATCAGATTGATGTGAGGGCATAATAGATAAATTATCCTCAGCGTCTGCCTGCTCATCCTCTGTATTTAAAACTGAGCAATCACGCTTTCTAGGATAAGCTGGCAGTTTGGATAAAAAAGCTGCTAGTGAATTATCCATTACTGCTGCTAATTGCTGCATAGTAACTGCCATTGGCGCGCTAGATGTACTAGGTATCGCTTGCGTAGGCAATGCTGGAGTTGACACAGAAGGAGAGGATGCTATCCCCACTACCTTCATTTAAAGAATCATCTTGGGTAACATTTTTAAATGTGACAGTACTGTCCTTAATTTGTTTGGACCCTATGGCACACTTCGCACAAACATTTAATGGTCGAACCACCTTGGCCTCCATACACACAGAACATAGGCTATCTTAAGGCACAGACATGTTAGACAAACCTAGGCAGCTTTTTAATGCAAGAAAAGTAATTTTATACAAAACCGTTACTGTCTCTTTAAATAATAAAGGAGCACACTTTATTACTGAAACGTCAGAAAAACATCAAAGAAATATCTGATCACCGTAGTGTCTTAAAGCTATGAAAGTATTGCACAATAATTTTCAGACCAATTGACCCTTAAATGCCCAAAGCAGAGCTAATAACAGCAATTAAACGGTTAATACACTACAGTCCCCTGCCACAGTCTCCACCGCAGCTTTTACCTTCCTTATGGGTTAACCAAAAACGAAATAAACCTCTTATAAGTCCTTTTCTAAGCCTCTTGACCTTCCACGTGAAGCTGCATGAACCTCCTGATGAAAAGCAACTGCGCAACTGAGGCGCGAAAATGAGGCCTCCTCCCATTCCAGAGTGAAGGGGCCTTTCTGACAAAAATAGGTGTCTAAACGGCTGCCAGGCGCAAATAACATACCCAAAAGTGTTTTAAAGTTTGAAAAAACACTTTAAAGTCACATAAACATGATAAAAAAATAAACGACTTAGCCCACAATAGTGTCAACCAGCAGAGAGCCAAAATTATAAGCCTTAATTCTGTTACTGAGTCTAAGAAAATGGCTTACCTATCCCAGAAGGGATAACTGTCTTCTAGCATTACTTGGTCTTGTTAGAAAAGTGACTGATCATACCTGAAGCAGATAAGCCTGCAAACTGTTCCCCCTTGAAAGTTCTCTGGTTTAACAGTCCTGCGTGGGAACAGCAATCGATTTTAGTTACTGGTGCTAAAATCATACTCCTCTTTAACAGAAATCTTCTTCATTTTCTGTTGCAGAGTAAATAGTACAAACCGGCACTATTTTAAAATAACAAACTCTTGATAGAAGAAATAAAAAACTACAACTAACACCACATACTCTTTACCACACCCGTGGAGATGCTACTTGTACAGAGCGGCAAAGAGAATGACTGGGGGGCGGAGCTAGAGGGGGAGCTATATGGACAGCTCTGCTGTTGTGCTCTCTTTGCCACTTCCTGTAGGGAATGAGAATATCCCACAAGTAAGGATGAAGCCGTGGACCGGACACACCAATGTAGGAGAAACACACTTAGGGGCCGAATTATCAAGCTCCCCCCTTGTTTCCGGCGAGCAGAAGTTATGAAGCAGCGGCCTAAAGACCGCTGCTCCATAACTTATCCACCTGCTCTGAGGCGGCGGACAGAAATCAACCCGATCGGATACGATCGGGTTTATTGAAACCCTCTGCTAGCAGCCGATTGGCCGCAAATCTGCAGGGGGCGGTATTGCACAAGCAGTTCTGGTGAACTGCTTGTGCAATGATAAATGCTGACAGCGTATGCTGTCTGCATTTATCGATGTGCAGCGCACATGAAACGCTACATTGTATAATGTCTGCTCGCACTTTGATAAATATGCCCCTTAGAATGTATTCCCCTATGTGAAGAATATTGAAATGTAAAATATTTACAGTACAAACACAGTTAAACACAAAAAGAATTATCAAGCCATCAACTATGCTGCATTCAACGGCACCAATATGCTCGCCTAACATCGCCTAACATCATGGCCGCGGACCTGAATACGCTCTCCATATTTATAAAAAAGCTGTCAAAAAGCCGCACACCAAGTACGGGGCAATGAGCAGCAGACTGTTGTTAACTAACAGTCATCGATCTCGCTGCCATTCGGCTTTTTCCCAACTTTATTTATACCCTGTCACTAAACACAGCCACAATACTAAAATGTTTAATCCCTATCCCGCCGCTCCCGGAGCCCACCGCAACTAAATAAAAGTATTAACCCCTATCCCGCCGCTCCCGGACCCCACCGCTACTAAATAAAAGTATTAAGCCCTATCCCGCCGCTCCCGGAGCCCACCGCAACTCTAATAAAGTTATTAACCCCCATCCCACTGCTCCCGGAGCCCACCGCAACTCTAAGTTATTAACCCTTATCCCGCCGCTCCCGGACCCCACCGCAACTAAATAAAAGTATTAACCCCTATCCCGCCGCTCCTGGAGCCCACTGCAACTAAATAAAAGTATTAAGCCCTATCCCGCTGCTCCCGGAGCCCACCGCAACTCTAATAAAGTTATTAACCCCCATCCCACCGCTCCCGGAGCCCACCGCAACTCTAAGTTATTAACCCTTATCCCGCAGCTCCAGGACCCCTCTGCAACTAAATAAATGTATTAACCCCTAAACCCCTGGCCTCCCACATCACAACCACTTACTAAACCTATTAACCCCTAAACCGCCAGCCCCCCACATCACCATAAACTAAATTGAGCTATTAACCCCCAAACCTAACAACCCGCTAACTTTACATTAAATATTACCTCATCCCTATCTTATAATAAATTTAAACTTACCTTTAGAATTAAAATAAACTATATTAAAACTACTAATTAACTGACCCTAACTATTATCCTACAATTACATTAAACTAGATTAAACTACTAATTAACCTACCCTAACTAGTATCCTACAATTACATTAAACTATATTAAACTATTAATTAATCTACCCTAACTATTATACTAAAAGTACATTAAACTATATTAAACTACTAATTAACCTACCCCAACTATTATCCTACAATTACATTAAACTATATTAAGCTATTAATTAACCTACCCTAACTATTATACTAAAATTACATTAAACTAACAATTAAATTAACTATATTACATATTTAAAAACCTAACCCTACTCAAATTATTTAAATCTACTATAAAGAATAACTAAGTTACAAAAAAATAACAACTAAGTTACACAAAATAAAAATAAATGATCAAATATTTAAACTAATTACACCTAATCTAATAGCCCTATCAAAGTAAAAAAGCCCCCCAAAATAAAAAAAACCCTAGCCTACAATAAACTATCAATGACCCTTAAAAGGACTTTTGCGGGGCATTGCCCCAAAGAAATCAGCTCTTTTACCTGTAAAGTAAAATACAAACACCCCCCCCAACAGTAAAACCCACCACCCACACAACCAAACCCCCCAAATAAAAACCCTATCTAAAAAACCTAAGCACCCCATTGCCCTGAAAAGGGCATTTGTATGGGCATTGCCCTTAAAAGGGCATTTAGCTCTTTTTCAGCCCAAAGTCCCTAACCTAAAATTAAAACCCACCCAATAAACCCTTACAAAAAAAACCTAACACATCAGCCAATAGGAATTAAGGTGGAAAAATCCTATTGGCTGTTGCAATCAGCCAATAGGATTGAGCTTTCATCCTATTGGCTGATCCAATCAGCCAATAGGATTGAGCTTGCATTCTATTGGCTATTTCAATCACGCTAGACGTGACCAGCTTGTATACGGTCATCCCCCACCAGGAGGGAATAGCGGACACTAAAAGACAACTATTGAAATATCCCTACAACGGACCTCCTGTTGAAGTCATCTGTGAAATGTTGAGAATGTGTTTGGAGTTCAACTTTTTCCGTTTTGAACGGTCATTCTACCTCCAAATAGCAGGAACGGCAATGGGGTCAAATATGGCCCCATCATAAGCCAACCTGTTTATGGCGGAAATGGAGAATGGGGGTACATACCTATTCCAAGATCACAGAGTGCAGCTATTTAAAAGATATATAGACGACCTGTTCCTCCTTTGGACGAGTACAGAGGAAGAATTACTAAAATGGCTGGAAGAATTGAATAGAGCACACCACACAGTCAAATTTAAAATGACATATGACAAGAATACAGTAGATTTCCTGGACATAAGGATCTTCAAATGAGGGGATACTCTACACACCATCCTCTACAATAAACCAGCCAACAAGAATTCCATCTTATGTGCTTCCAGCTGTCACCCACCCAGCCTGAAAAAGGCACTCCCAACATCCCAATTTAAGAGAGTAGCAAGGAACAATACTGAGGAACTCAAGAATCTGCAGATGACAGAAATGGAAAATAAATTTTGCCAAAGAGGATACCAGAAGAAAGCATTAAAGGACAGCAGAGAAGCGGCCATTGAAATTACACAAAGAGAGCTTCTTTATGGCCTTAAGAACAAACAGAAGGAGGACAAGCTTACATTTACCACTACCTATACCAAAGGGAAGGAAGGGATTGCAGACACCCTAAAGAATAATTGGAACCTGCTAACCACTGACAGGGACCTACCCTTTAAGAAAATGCAACCACCTAGAATTGGCTATCGCAGAGCAGCTTCACTCAGGGACCAACTCATCAAAACAGACCCCAGAGAATGTTACAGCAAAGACACCTGGCTTAAAACCAAGCCTGGGTGTTTTCATTGTTTGGGGTGCACTACCTGTGGGGGTCTGACTACAGGTAAAGTATTCAGCCACCCCTATTCCACCAAACATTTTAAAATAAAGCACAGAGTGACCTGCACCACAAAATACATTGTTTATCTCCTACACTGTATATGCGGAAAGAGCTATGTGGGCAAGACGGTGGATGACTTGAGAATTAGGATGGCAAACCACCGATCTGCCATACTATCTGCAATTGACAAGGGAACATCTGATCAGCCTGTGGCCCGGCATTTTGCTGAAGCCGGACACAAAACTACGAATCTCAAGTAAATCATTATAGACCACATCCCCCCATTACACAAGAGAGGCATGATGGATATTTAACCTAGGGACTATGACCCCTAGGGGACTCAACCTCCATCTTGAGTGGCATTGTTGCCTTTAAGATGGCTTCTGTGGCCAATGGATTTTCTTATTTCGGACCATATGCCCATAGAATATGTGGCTTTAGTTTATAGCATGATGATCTTATATCAATATTAATTCCTAGATGTATATTATAGCATGTGTATATTATAACATTTGTATTGTCTTATGTTTTGCATATACTGTGGGACCTATAGAATTATCTCTCCACACGATATTTTTTTTCCCAACAGATTTCCCACTAGTGATGCGCTACATTTTTGGGGGGTTATTATTATTAGCAATCTTTAACTTCCCTCATTGGACCATATGATTTACAACATTGGTGCTTACTGTTGAAATTTTATTTGCACCTGGTCTAGATCTAGATTGTTATACGTCTTGGGCAGCTAGCACCATATCATATAGGAGCTATAGGTGTAAATTTACCACTTAACACATAGTATTTTCTCTTAAAGTTCCCCTTGCATCTATTTACCTACAACATTTTCTCTATAGCTTTTTTACGTTTTCTGTACTGAGTTATCATGATTCTCTATTTTGTACCAATATGCCTATGTTTACTCTTATTTGTAGTTTTGTATACAGCTCTGCTATGTGTAGACTCCCAGGGAGCTTCTGCATCCTAACATACTACGATTTGATGTAGCTTTTATGCTATTAACTATTTCATTTAAATTAGAGATATTGGGGTAGGAACTGTATGACAGACTGTATTAAGTATTTTTTCATCATGCCCGCTTTGACATATGTGACTGTTGCACGTTGTGATTTGCAGCACCACGCAGCTCCTTGATTGACCATCTTTGGCATGTAAACAGTATAGTTCGCACTATAGCTCCTGTCAGCACGTTTTGGCTTTGTTTTTGTCTTTCACACACGGCACTCGCATCTGAGTGTCTGGATACCATGACGACCCGCGTGACGTAAGCATCACGTGACGTCGGGTAACTTCCGGGAGGCGGAGTGAGCGCCGAAAAAATGTTTGCCATGCAGGGTTATAAGGGGGTGAGTTTTATATTTAAATGTCATGCTTATTTTTGAAAACGGGGTCATTCCCAAAACGTTAAATAAATAAATGACTTATTTATTCTGAACAAGACCCTGTGAGTGACTTCTTTTCCACTGACACTTGCTTGAAGTGCACCCAGGGCAAGGAAGACTGTTTGAAAGCCTAAAGGAAGCAGGAGTGCTACTACCCTCTCCACGAAAAAAATAAATAATATATATATATATATATATATATATATATATATATATATATATATATATACATACATACATACAAATGTAGACGTATATTTATGTATTTCTATGTTAAAGCCCTTTTTACACCTGAGACCTCATATCCTTGAGCCCTTATAACTTTTTTATGCGAATATTTGTAATATTTGTTATCAGCTAGTGTTGTTATGAGTGTAACTGTACTGTTAAATGTGTTTTGTACAACTTTTTGGTCTCGGGTAACAGTTAACCAGAGATCTGAAGTTGCGCTAACCTGACGCATGTTAAATTCTATTGTGCTCAAGCGAAAGTGTTTATTTTTAACTCATAATACGTGCCCTACTTTCGATGTGCGCAAAGAGCAGCCAAACACCACTTATCGCTCGCACGCTCCACTCATAATCTAGCCCATAATGCACAATGCAGCCTTTGAATGATACTGTTTGCCCATCACAGTTATAAGGTTCTATAGGCAAAATACCATGGCAACAGCATTACGTAGCACAATGGGTTAACAGGCAGACAGGTCTGCTATTCATTGCTTAAAAAGCTGCTAGCTCGGCTGTGTTACCTTCAGCAGCAGCCTTGCAGGAGGAGACTGCCCCATGGTCCCCAATGCATTATAAGGCACACAGGTGTATGTGCCCAGTAGCTCCTCCGTAGCTTCCTCAATATGAAGAGATCCATCTTCCAGAAGCTTCCAGCCTGAAAACTGCAGGACAGAAGAAAACTCAGTTGTCAGATCCATCATATATTTATAGTCTTGGCATGAGGTGCATATAATTAATAACAAAACTTATAACGTAGATACATAAAAACATTACACACTTTATTTAAAGCAAAGAAAACCTAAAGTCTAAAAAGTATAAATATAGCCAATCACATTCTGCAGGGTCGATATATTACAATGAACTAGAGCTGCTGATTGGATCAGCTGCAGTTTCCGCTCAGGACCAGCAGTGTTGAGCTTGAGCGTAATATAAAATACTTCTATCAAATTTAGCGTTTAAGACCGGAAGTAATAATAGTATAGCAAAGAATCACATGAAGAACTATACTACTTGTGCACCATTGGCTTAGCATTCAAGTGATATCCGACGCGCATTTAACTGCAATGAATTGCAAGCACAAATTAAAGAGCAAGCATTGATTTAAAGAGACGTGGAACCCAACATTTTCTTTAATGATTTAGATAGATTATGTTAAACAACTTTCCGATTTACTTCTATGATCTAATTTGCTTCATTCTCTTGGTATACTTTGTTAAAGGAGCAGTAATCCACTACTGGGTGCTAGCTGAAAGTAAATAACAAGAGGTATATATGTGCAGCCACCAATCAGCAGCATATGAGCCTACCTAGCTATGCTTTTCAGCAAAGGATAAAAAGGGAGCAACAAAATAGATAATAGAGCTACATTGGAAGGTTATTTAAAATGACATGCTCTATCTAAATCATGAACAAATATGGGTTTCATGCCCTTTAATGCTTTAAATGTATTATTAATGTTGATACTTGCTATTTAATTTATTTGATATATATATATATATATATATATATATATATATATATATATATATATATATATATATATATATATACACACACACACACACATACACACACAGTATGTAATATTTATTTTGGTGCATTTTTTTAATTATTTTTTTTTTTGTTTAAACTTTTTTTTTTAGAAAAGAAGATTAAGGGGCTCTAGTCCTGCAGAAAATAATGATAAAACACAAACTCTCCTTAGGTGTTTATACCTTTTCAATCCTTAATGGTCGACCGTCTTTATTCCATTTTACAAAAGTGACAGGTGGCACAGCCTCCACAGGACAACGAATGTGACCATGAATTCCAACCGGGACATAAATAACAGGTGGCATGTTCACTACTCGTGCAGGATCTGAGAGAAGAGGACATATGATAGCATCCATTGTCATTAAGGCACCATGACACTGCGTTCACATTTCTACAGCTGCACATTTGGACATATTAGTCTAATAACAACAGGTAGAGTTTCCCTTGTAGTTTTTTTGTATGAGATCAATTTGAAAGACAGAAGAAGGATATCAGTGAGAGTGGGGTGATGAAGCACAGGACAGACGCAGAACAGAGCAGCCAAAACTATGCCCTGGTGACCACGGGTGGCCCTAAGCACCACTAATCAGAAAACAGACACAAATATCTTTTTATCAAGAAGCGGAACGACCCTTCTCATTAGTGTTGTAAATATAAGAACTATATATATATATATATATATATATATATATATATATATATATATATATATATAATAAATTCATTTATAGTAACTATTTTCTAGTGTAGTTTCTCAATGAAACATTTGATTACAGCTCTGAGGCATCAGCTTTAGGGGGATATTTATCAACCGCAAATACGCTGAAATTCCGCAGCAGTAATTGTGGCGAGCTTGATTTGACCTAGTTATCAAAGTCTACAGACCAGCAAAAGTTGAAATCTGTGACATAACATACAATCCGCCGGTCTCAATCCGAAACAGCATTCCTATTGGCTGAAAGGTTCCAATCAGCCAATAGGATTAGAGCCGCTAAAATCCTATTGGCTGTTCCAATCAACCAATAGGATTTGAGCAGCTCTCATCCTATTGGCTGTTCCAATCAGCCAAAAGGATGAGCTCTCAATCCTATTGGCTGATTGGAACAGCCAATAGGATGAGAGCTGTTCAAATCCTATTGGCTGATTGGAACAACCAATAGGATTTTAGCGACTCTAATCCTATTGGCTGATTGGAACCTTTCAGCCAATAGGAATGCAAGGGACGCCATCTTGGATGACGTCACTTGCATTCAAGATCCAGTTTACGGCGGAGACCGTATTGAAGAGGAGCTCCTCGTCGGATGTCTTCAGGATGGACCCGCTCCGTATGTCTTCAGGATGGACCCGCTCCGCACCGGGTGGATGAAAATAGAAGAGGCCGCATGGATGAAGACTTCTTGCCAGCTGGATGGATCCTTCAAGCAGAACTGTAAGTGGATCGTCGGGGGTTAGTGTTAGGTTTATTTAAGGGTTTTTTGGGTGGGTTTTATTTTTAGAGTAGGGTCTGGGCAGTAAAAGAGGGCAATGCCCATACAAATGCCCTTTTCAGGGCAATGAGGAGCTTAGGTTTTTTAGACAGGGTTTTTATTTGGGGGGGTTGGTTGTGTGGGTGGTGGGTTTTACTGTTGGGGGGTGTTTGTATTTTTCTTTAAAAGGTAAAAGAGCTGATTTCTTTGGGGCAATGCCCCGCAAAAGGCCCTTTTAAGGGCCATTGGTAGTTTATTGTGGTCTAGGGTTTCTTTATTTTGGGGGGCTTTTTTATTTTGATAGGGCTATTAGATTAGGTGTAATTTGTTTCTATTTTTGATACTGTGGTTTGGTTTTTTGTAACTTAATGTTTGTTTGTTTTGTAACAGTAATTTTTTATCGTATATTTAAATAATTTGAGTAGGGTTAGGTTTTTTTAATATGTAATATAGTTAATTTAATTGGTAGTTTAATATAATTTTAGTATAATTGTTAGGGTAGGTTAATTAATAGTTAAATATAGTTTCTTTTAATTCTACAGGCAAGTTTTAATTTATTATAAGAAATGGATGTTGTAATTTTAATGTAAAGTTAGAGGGTTGTTAGGTTTAGGGGTTAATAGCTTAAAGGGACACTGTATCCAAATTTTTTCTTTTGTGATTCAGATAGAGCATGCAATTTTAAGCAACTTTCTAATTTATTCCTATTATCAATTTTTCTTCATTCTCTTGCTATGTTTATCTGAAAAGCAAGAATGTAAGTTTAGATGCCGGCCCATTTTTGGGGAACAACCTGGGTTGTCCTTGCTGATTGGACAGCACCAATAAACCAGTGCTGTCCATGGTTCTGAAACCAAACATTTGCTGGCTCCTTAGCTTAGATGCCTTCTTTTTCAAATAAAGATAGCAAGAAAAGGAAGAATAATGGTAATAGAAGTAAATTAGAAAGTTGCTTAAAAGTGCATGCTCTATCTGAATCATGAAAGAAAAAATTTGGGTTCAGTGTCCCTTTAATTTAGTTTATGGCGATGTGGGGGGCTGGCGGTTTAGGGGTTAATAGGTTTAGATAGTGGTAGTGATGTGGGAGGCCAGGTGTTTGGGGGTTAATACATTTATTTAGTTGCGGTGGGGTCTGGGAGCGGCAGGATAGGGGTAATACATTTATTTAGTTGCAGTGGGGTCCGGGAGCAGCGGGATAGGGGTTAATACTTTTATTTAGTTGCGGTGGGGTCTGGGAGCGGTGGGATAGGGGTAATACATTTATTTAGTTGTGGTGGGGTCCGGGAGCAGCGGGATAGGGGTTAATAACTTTATTTAGCTTGCGGTGGGGTCGGGAGCGGCGGGATAGGGGTTAAACATTTTAGTATAGTGGCAGTGTTTAGTGACAGGGTATAAATAAAGTCGGTAAAAAGCCGAATAGCAGCGAGATCGATGACTGTTAGTTAACAACAGTCCGCTGCTCATCGCCCCGTAATTGGTGCGTGGCTTTTTGGCGACTTTTTTTTATAAATATGGAGATCGTTAGGGGATGTTAGCCGAGCGTATTGGTGCCGTTGAATGCAACAAAGTTGGCGGCTTGATAGCCCCTTAGTGTGTAAGTATAATGTAATGTGGCCCTATCCAGTTCTATAATTAATGTATTAGAAAGAATAAAGTATGAAGCAATGTTAGCACTTCCCTTTAGGTGCTCGCTGCCAGCCCCGGTTCTCCCAAACCGTGTATAGAAGCAGAAAGTGTTGAAAGTGGCGGCGCTGTGTCACCTCCAGGAAACCAAGTTGCCCACGTCCTTTGAGTCAACCTTGTTGCTTTCACCTCCAAAATAAAAGAGCTCAAAATAGTGTAGCAGATTTCAGACAATGTGGTAGGCGCACGAGATTACAGCTAAAATAAGCCTTTTATTAAAATCGTCACAAAGGTGTCTTCAGGTGCAGCCTCAGGTTTTATTTAAAATACAGCTCAATGCGTTTTGGCTAAAAGAAGCCTTTATCAAGAGCAAAAAGTTAAAACAATTTCTGGAACAAATGGTATAACCTTTTAATAAAAGGCTTATTTTAACTGCAATCTCGTGAGTATAACCAGTTTGCCCGCCTACCACGTTGTTTGAAATCTGCTACACTATTGAGAGCACTTCTATAACGAATGGTTTGCTCTCTGTATAAGTAAAGTTTGTGCGCCCCTGATTTAAAGATAATAGTGATAGATAGAAAAGAAAAAAGTAAACAGCAAAAATGAAGATAACAAGAGAGATGGTGAGAAGAAGGTGTAGCACATAAGGTAAGAGAACTTGAAAAAGAACAAATACAAAGGATGAGTGGAGAATAAACTATATGAAGGGTGTGAGGGGGGGATAGAAGGTTTAGAGGGAAGTGTGGGGAAGGAAAGTGTTACAGTGGGAGCTGGGGAGGTAGGGTGGGAGAGTTAAAGCACCGCTAAAGTCTAAGTGAAGGTTTCATGATTCAGGTACAGCTTGCAATCAAAGAAAAAATCAATATGCTTCTATTATCTAAGTGTCTGCTTTCCTTTTATATACACACTTCTTAAGGCTCCAACTTCTACTGAGCATGTGCAAAAGTTAACCGTATATATAAGTATATGCATTTTGTGATTGGCTGAAGGCTGTTACATGAAACAGCGGGGAAGAAAATTGGATGAACTTTGAAATTTGCCAGAAAATATTCTACTGCTCATTTCAAATTTAAAGGGGTTGATTTATTAATGTCTGGCGGACATGATATGATGTAGCGTATCATGTCCGCTAGACATCGCTGAATGCCGACAGCATACGCTGTCGGCATTTAACATTGTAAAAGCAGTTCTTGTGAACTGCTTGTGCAATGCCGCCCCCTGCAGATTTGCAGTCAATCGGACGCTAGCAGGGGGTGTCAATCAACCCGATCCTATGCGATCGGGTGGATTGATGTCCACAGCCTCAGTGGTGGCGATTGAGTTAAGGAGCAGCGGTCTTAAGACCGCTGCTTCTTAACTCCTCTTTCAACAGGGGTATTTGGCCCCATTCAGGCCATGATAAATCGTCCCCAAAGTCTTTTTATTGTACATTTCTCAGTTATTCAGTTCTTCTGTGTTTAGTGGTCCTTTGAGGGAGAGGGGGGGGGTGAAGGTAGAGAAGGAGGAGGCAAGACAGGGTAATGGGAAAAAAAGAATGACATAGCAATGTTATAGAACCAGGATAGATAATGATATAAAAAGTTTAATAATGGAACTGGAAATAAGGAGAGAAAAATGGGAAAGAGAAGGATTTAAAAAGGTGTAAATCTAGATATGGGAAGAGGAACAGTGAAAATAATCAGACAAGTAGAAGAGAAATAGAATGACTTGTAAACAGAGAAATACATTGTCACAAATAAATAGAAATAATAAAAAGAGAAACAGAAGAGATGAGACATTTATTATCTACAGATGCACAGAGAAAAATGTAAAGAGATGAGGGACGGAGAAAGAGAGAGAAAGGAAAATAAATGAAAAGAAAGAGGGTGAGAAGGGAAGAGAAATGAGAGAAGATAAAAGAGGGAAATGAGTGGATAGAAGATAAAGAAGGAGTTAAGATTGTGGTCTAAAGATAAGGAAAATGAAGGGAAATAAAATGGATGCAATGGGAACAGAGAGGAATAAAGGGAGCTAGGAATAAAGGTTCCAACAGAAAGATAGAGAAAGATAAATAGGAGGAAAAGAGAAGGAGAAGAACAAGAGAAAGAGATGGAGGGAGAGAAAAATGGAGAAAGAGACAAAGAGAGAGCGCTAATGACTTTGTGGAGAACAATGTGTGAAGAAGAAAAAGTTCTGTATACAGATGACTGTATGTGACAGATATTTGCTGCCTCTCTAATATCACAATAAAGTATCTTTCAATGTCCAGTTATCTTGCATTAGACCACTGGATTATGATCCTATGGGCTAGATTTAACAAGGGCCGAAACAGGCTGATTGACACCCCCTGCTAGCGGCCGATTGGCCGCGAATGTGCAGGGGGCGGCATTGCACAACAAGTTCTGGTGAACTGCTTGTGTAATGATAAATGTCAACAGCGTATGCTGTCGGCATTCAGCGATGTCTGTCGGACATGATACGCTACAGTGTATCATGTCGGTCAGACATTGGTAAATCTACCCCCCCCCCTACATATGGATGGGGAGTGATGGTGTGAGATACATCAAAAAGGTAGGTAGGTGGATAGGTAGAGCAATAAACAGAAAGTCTGATGAGAAGAGAGAGGGAATGTGTTAGAAAAGGAATAGCAGGACATTTATTTAAAGACATAGAAATGCATATAGTACAACAATATAGGTAAAAGAACTCTATATAGAGGTAGCAAAGGTAAGATATAGTGATCAAAGTGATCCACAGAGATTAGGGAAATGTGAGAGGCGGCTGGTAGAGGGAGTGAGACCACAGATGTGTTACAATAAGACACAGGGGATCATAATCAGTGTTAATTTCGTTGACTAAAACTAGACTAAAATGAGTATAAAACTAAAGAAATTCTGATGACTAAAATACGACTAAAACTAAAATGGCATTTTAGTCAAAAGACTATGACTAAAACTAAATCAAAACTTGCTGACAAAAACATTTTTTGCAAGGTGTTATAATCAATCCATATCGAATTACTGCTCTTTTGTAAAATTTACGAAACTTAATTTTATTACATTTTAAGATAAAGACGTTATATACCACAATAGTTAAATCTGTTAAATCTGTATTGCATGTTCAAAGCTTAATACCATAAATAAAAACAGGTTAATAAACCTTTACTCCAGGAGTATATAATGAGTTTGGAAGTTCTAGAGCAGTGCTAATATCGTTGGAGAAAATGTTTCAAATCTGTGAACAATCAATTGACTCTTCCTATAGAAATAAGCAAAGCCCACGAGTATGGGTTTAAGTTATGCTGTGTCTGTGCTTGCAGAAACTTTTTGTTGTGTTGAGTTACTTGATACTTGTTTTAATTATTAAAAGAAAACTGTTAATTGTTATTGGGTAATATGTTCAATACAGCCAATACAGTTTACAGTTTTGTTTTTTTATATTTTAAAGTTTCACTTCTGTTTGTTTATAAAACTTGGTTTTATTTAATTTTAAGTTTAATTAAGATGTTATAAATCACAACGGCTAAATCTGTTTCTCTATTGCAGGTTTAAACCTTAATACCATAAATAATAACAGGTGTTATGTTTACTCCTGGAGTATATAATCAGTTTGCAAATTACCCCTTAGATTTTAGTAGACCTAAATCTACTGGAGATTAAGCCGACTAAAACTAGACTAAAACTAAAACAATTCAGATGACTAAAATACGACTAAAACTAAGATGGCATTTTAGTCAAAAGATTAAAACTAAGACTAAATCGAAATTTGCCGTCAAAATTAACACTGATCATAATCATATTAATAGACCTTTATTACAGACACATAATGCTCCTCATAACACAGTATGAGATCTAACTACTTGTTACTACAGCCAAAGCTTCAGAGCTCAGCTTACACTGTACAGTCAGATACGCTGAGGCAGATGGCGAGCGTCCCAGGCTGTTGCTAGGCACACAGGTGTATTTCCCAGCATCCTCTGGTTTGACTCTGAATATGATGAGCGTGCCGTCTATCAGAATGCGCACTCTCATCTTCAGGTCGCTGTATGAAAAATACAAGTTCTCAAACTTAAAACAAAATTACATACATAGAGAATAAAATACCTGTTTGACAGAGAGAAATATTACAGAAGATGCAAATATGAGTTAGGTTTTGCCAGCGTTCACATGGATCAAATTCATACTTTTAAAGAGCCAATCATTTTAATTTGGCCAAATAAAATTGACAAACAAAATCTAGGACTGTATTTATAATATATACATCTTGATGAATTAACATCATGTAGAGCCACTTATCTCTGATATGTAATAGAGAAGAGTTAGTTTTGGTGTCTCTTGTAAATTAAAATTACATCATTTAAAAATATATATCATAATTTATTACTTAAAAAGAGACATGAAAGTCAAAATGTAGCTTTCATGATTCAGATAAAACATGTAATCTTAAGGCACTTTCAAATTCACTTCTGATATCAAATTTACTTTACTCTCATGGTATCCTTTGTTGGAAAGCATATGCCGCAATGCACTACTGGGAGATAGCTGGTGATTGGTGGCTACACACATAAGCCTTTTATCATTGGCTCACTGGATGTGCTCAGCTAGCTCCCAGTAGTGCATTGCTGCTCTAGAGCTGACTTTAACTATGGTTTTAATCCTTTTGCAGAGGTTAAACAAATAGTCATATACAACAGTGCAATAATAAAATGATCTAATATATTATTTAATTTTGCACTTTTATGTCGCTTTAACTCCTTCAAGAGCACTACAGAGCAGCAGTGTTTGTAACAATGTTATACATAAAGTGCACAATCCTGAACCTACCTCAGTATGCTCTCATGAAAAAAAGCCACATTTCAAGAAACGATACCAAGAGAAACAAGTCAATTTAATAACAGTCAAGTTGAAAGTTTTATAAATTGCACACTCTGGGGCTGATTTATTAAACGTCTGTCCAACATAATCCGCTTAGCGGATCATGTCCGACAGACATCGCTGAATGCCAACAGCATACACTGTCGGCATTTAGCATTGCACAAGCAGTTCTGGTGAACAGCTTGTGCAATGTCGCCCCCTGCAGATTCGTGGCCAATCGGCCGCTAGCAGGGGGTGTTAATCAACACGATCGTATCTAATCGGGTTGATTGCTGTCCACCGCTAAGAGGTGGCGGACCAGTTAAGGAGCAGCGGTCTTAAGACTGCTGCTTCTTAACTGCCGTTTCTGGCAAGCCTGAAGCTTCATGCGCAAACCGGGGGATTAGGGGTCATTCGGCCCTTGATAATTTGGCTTCTCTCTCTGAATCAGAAACTAAATTTTTTATGTCCACGTTCCTTTAAATAATGCCAGACTGTGTCTTATTCTGAGCAGCATTTTACTACAAAACATGAAACATCTACTGCACATTTGTACTTTCGATCAGATTCTCTGACATGAAAACTTCTTCTTCATAGCAAATGATGTCGTACTGTATTACAGCACTCTCATGGTATTTAAAGGGACAGTAAAAACATTAAACTTTCATGATTCAGACAGAGCGTGCCATTTTAAACAACTTTCCATTTTACTTATACTAACAAATTTGCTTCATTTTCTTGGTATTGTTTGTTGAAAAACATACGTAGGTAGGCTCAGAAGCAGCAATGCAGTACTGGGAGCTAGTATCATCTTGGAGCTTATATTTCTTATGTAACATTTAAACTGTGCAAAAAAAACTCAAAAATCTAGTAATTCTGCTCTCTATTATAGCCTAGATTACAAGTGAAGCGCTAATTTATCGCGCCCGTAAATGGGCAAATTTGCCTGTTTGCGGGTGTGCAATAAATAACCAGCCATTACAAGTGGCTGGTTATTGCTACCACAAGCTCGCTTATATAATTAACCAGAGATCCGATGCCCCCAAAATACTGTGTAGAATACTTTATTAATAAGGATAGTAGCATCTTTATTTTTTAATAAAGTAACTGTAGTTAGCAGTTTTTGGGGGCTAAGGTTGGCGGGTGTGGGGTCTTAGAAAACAAACGGCAATGAAAAGTGCCTTTACATTGCCGTCAATGCAAACTGTGTGTTCCCTGTAAATAGATATTTATATATATGTATGTGTTAATATGTGTATATAAACACATTAACACATAGGGGCCTATCTATCAAGCTCCGGATAGAGACTCGCCAGAAACAGCAGTTATGAAGCAGCGGTCACAAAGACCGCTGCTCCATAACCTGTCCGCCTGCTCTGAGCAGGCGGACAGATATCGCCGGAATTCAACCCGATCGAGTACGATCGGGTTGATTGACACCCCCCTGCTGGCAGCTGATTGGCCGCGAGTCTGCAGGGGGCGGCGTTGCAAGAGCTGCAGGTGCAATGCTGAATACGGAGAGCGTACTGCTCTCCGTATTCAGCGAGGTCTGGCAGACCTGATCCACACTGTCGGATCAGGTCCGCCAGAATTTGGTATATAGAGGCCATAATATATAGGTATATAATCATATACCTATATATTTACAATTTACTGCTATCACTGCGTGACTTACCCCCTTCGTTGCATTAGTTCTCATGCCGTGTCTCACAGCATGAAAACGAGGCCCCTTTGTAGCCTTTGGAAGCGCGCACTTGTGAGGGCAATGCTTCCCAGCTATTCGAACGTGACCTCACGATCTAACTTGTAATACTAGCGCACATTTGCGTGCTCTGGTATTACTCAGTGGAGTGCACATATCACTTTTAAAAAGCCGGTAACATGATGCAACAATACGCAAGATACAAGATGGCGGCACCCGGTATAAAATACAGAGCTGTAGTATTGTAATGAGTTAAAATAAGATAACAGCTATAAAGAGATCTGCAGGCAATGACATGATAATACTTTATTTGTACCTAGTAGTTTAATGTCCCTTTAAATGATTACTGCAAGAAGACAGAATTCAGATTCCCTTGTGCAAATCACAGGAGAATGACAGTAGCTAATTACAGCGCAGTGTAAAGAGAAATGCTTTATTATTGCTTACTTCTTAAAGAAGACGTTCTCCTCTTGCCAGTACCAGGTGTAGGTGAGGTTCCCTGGATACGCCTCGGCCTGGCATGTGAACAGAGCATCTTGGGAAATGTTAACCGTGATGTTCTCAGGGGGGGAAACAATGAAAGGTGACCCTAGGGATAAGAGCAAACATTACCTCAGCTGCCCAAAACAGCCCATGCTGTCAGCTGGAATCCGTCCAGAGCGTGCAGTGCACAGGGGAGCGAGTGAGAGAGCATGGAAGTTCATAGGATGGGAATGTGAAGCGTTAGATACCTTGTACAAGGAGTCGTGTGCTGTGTACGGCTTCTCCCTGTATACTGGAAGCTCGGCAGGTGTACGCTCCTCTGTCTTCACGTCCGATGGAAGAAATGGTTAGACTGCCATCATTCACCTGAGCAAAGTGACAGCACATTTATTTATATACAACGTGCAGGTCAAATCGCTTATGTGTTTTCATAACTGCACAACCAAATAAACAGATAATATCATCACCTACAACAAAAGAGATTTTATATTATGAAAAATCTCAACAAAATACAAAAGTTCCAACAACCCCTTAAAGTCAAAATTAAAGTTTTATGAATTAGACAGCGGAGCGATTTAAAAAAAACATTCCAATATACTTCCTTTCTATTATATTTTTTTATATGCTCACTTTCTGAGGCCCCGGCGCCTACTGAGCATGTGCAAAAGTGCAAAGTATATACGTATATGCACTTTGTGAGTGGCTGACTGCTGTCACATGAATCAGGGGAAGGGAAATTTGGATTGACTTAGAAATCTGCCAGAAAATATTCTACTTCTCATTTCAAATTCAATTGCACTGTCTTTTTTATTGTGTATTTGGCAATTATTTCATTTTCCTGTATTTAGTGGTCTTTTAAGAGCCAAGTAAAAAGGATTTATCTCCCATAGTGATCACAAAACATTTGGGGGCCGAAATGATCAAATGTAGCGAATCATGTCTGCCTGACATCGCTAAATGCCGGCAGCATAGGCTGTTGGCATTTAACATTGCACAGGCATTTCTGGTGAAATGCTTGTGCAATGCTGCCTCCTGCACATTCACTGCCAATCAGCCGCTAGTAGGGGGTATCTGATCAGGATGATTGCAGTCCACCACCTAAGAGGTGGCGGATGAGTTAAGGCGCAGCGGTCTTACGACCGCTGCTCCTTAACCTATGTTTCTCCCCCTTGGTCTCATTACCTATAGTATCAAAATATAACACGTTCAACAGCACGTACCCCGTTATTTGAAAAGGTTGCAATTTATAGAGGTCATTTTATCATACTTGCTATAAAATGCATAGAGCCCATCAGTCAACAATACACAATACTTTAATACTATGGGGTAGATTTATCAAATGTCTGTCCGACATGATCGGCTCAGTGGATCATGTCCGACAGACATCGCTGAATGCCTACAGCATACGCTGTCTGTATTTAACATTGCACAAGCAGTTCTGGTGAACCGCTTGTGCAATGCTGTCCCCTGCAGATTTGCGGCCGCTAGCTGGTGGTGTCAATCAACCCGATCGTACTCGTCAGAGGCGGCGGACCAGTTAAGGAGCAGCGGTCTTAAGACGGCTGCTTCATAACTGTTGTTTCCGGTGAGCCTGTAGGCTCACGAGGAAATACGGGCATCAGGGGCCATTCAGACCTTGATAAATCTGCCCCATTATATTGCCCTCTTTACAACAAATCTTGAGATGGTCATCTTGAAACACCATCAAGATGCCAATCCCATTACCCAACTACTCAATGAGATTTACCAGTCTCATCACTAAGTTTTACAAATGTACCATAGTCCAACCCTGCTGCTAAACATTATAAAGATCTGGTCAAATGTCATCAAGTAGGTAAAGAATAAAGTAACAGCAGCAAAAATTAGCAGGATGCTGTATACGGAGGAGAACAAGTGAGGTAGCTACTCCATTCAATACATTACTCAATCTGTGCACAGCCTATTTATATGCACGCTTTCTGAGGCACCTACTGAGCCTTTGCAAGAGTTCACAGTGTATACATATGCATTTTGTGATTGGCTGATGGCTGTCACCTGATAAAGGGAGCAGAAAAAATTATGTAAATTTGCAATTTATCAGAAAAAAAAATCTACTACTCATCTGAAATTCAGGCCAAGAGTTATCACAGTGTCTTTTTATAATGCATTTGTTTATTCTGTAATTTCACTGTACTTAATAGTCCTCCAACTCTGAGGTCTATTTTAATTCATTTCAAATTAGCATCTCTTCATATTTCTTAACTTGTTTTTCAAGCCCTGATCTATCATGTGAATGCTCCAAATATAGATATAGATAGAGCCGTAATTTTAAGCAACTTGTCCTAATATTTTTCTTTGTTCTCTTTGTATCTTTATTTGAAAAGCAGAACAGTAAGCTTAGGAGTCTGCCCAATTTTGGTTCAGTGCTCCTAAGTTTACATTCCTGCTTTTTAAAATAAAGATACCAAGAGAACAAAGAAATTGATAAAGGCAGTAATTTAGAAATTTGCTTAAAATGACATGCTCTATCTGAATAATGAAAGAAAAAATGTGGGTTTCATATCCCTTTAATGTGCTAAAAATATAAAATTAGCAAACTTTAACCTTGGTTTTCACTATAAAATTAAACAAAATCATATGTAACCAATAGAAAGGCAGATATTGAGTTTAATCCTGAAGCTCTCAGAAACGGCAGCAACACAGAAAAACGTTTTATGGCATCAGCAAAATTAAACTGATTGGTTGTTTATTAGATTCGCACTACTAATTGGAGGAGGCAAATACATAACTGAAGAAATACAAACATTTGAATATAACAGTGTTGGGGACACAGGTTATGTTGTTAGAATCATAATTATGAAAGTTTTTAGCTGTTGAAGAACAACAAACTGAACTGCAGTCATCATACCTGATATTTGGCGTTTCCAACAAGGAACTGACCCTCCCGCAGCCACGTGACAGTAGGTTTGGGGTTTCCAAAAGCAGTGCAAGTGAGGGTGGTACTGCTCCCTTCTTTAACTTCCAGGTACTGAGGTGGTGTTTCTGTGAATGTGGGGGGTGCTACAGAGAAAAAAGATGGAGCACTAAATGTAATACTTAGAGAAGACCTAGCTGGGGTTTACTGCCAGTAATGTAAGAATAAAAACCACTCAAGACTGACAGCTTCAGTAATACTTGTTCATATTCTAGGCTCATGCGACAAGGAACTGAGCAATTATCTCAAGCAAATAAATACAGGAAGACAAGAAAATATCATAATATTAGGAATGACAAAGAGCGAAAAGTCACCCATCGGTTACAGGGCAAAGAAGGACACGTTCTAAAAACGTACAGGGTGTTGCATTTGTTTAAATTGTATCTGTTTAATCAGCAATAAATCAGCATTCAGAAAAAAACAGATATTCAGAATATTTGAGTAAAGGTGAAAACAAAGGGCCCATTACATATGCGGCGTCACCCTCAAAAGCCGGCAATGCCAGTTTTTACGCGGTTTTGGTATCCAATATACAGCGCCGCATATAAATGCGGCACGTATATTTAACCCGTCGCCCGCAATTTTTACTCCCATAAGATAACATGGGACCACGTTGCAAATCGGTATCCAATATTCAGCGCAAGGACTTACGTGGCGAAAATGGAGACATCTTACTCCATTTTCACCTCACCACACAAAGGCAGCCACAGCAAGCCTTGCGCTGAGTATGGGAGCACCGTAACTCCCGAAACTGCCTGAAAAAATAAACTAACACCTTATCCATGAGCAATATCTATCTACATGTCAACCGCCAACCCCCACCGCAATAACTAATAAAGCGTATTAACCAATATATCGACCATCAAACCCAAACCGCAACTAAAAAAAAAAAATTATAATCCCTAAATCCGCCAACCCCAACATCGCAAACTACCTAATAAAACTATTGACCCCTAATCCGCCATTAACCCACAACGCAAACTACCTATTAAAGCATTAACCCCTAAACCGCCAAAGCCCACAACGCAAACTACCTTTTAAAGTATTAACCCCTAAACCTCCAAAGCCCACAATGCAAATAAATAATTAAATTACTAAGCCCCCTAACTATTAAAATAAAAAACTAACATTACTTTAAAAAAAAAAAAAAAAAACTAACTATGATTTAAAGGGACAGTCTAGTCAAAATTAAAATTCTGGTGTAGACTGTCCCTTTAATCTACAATGACAGAAAATAAAAAAATCTAAGATTACAGAAAATAAAAAACAAAATTATCAAATTTTAAAAAATTATACCTAATCCCTATGAAAATAAAAAAGCCCCCCCCCCAAAATAAAAACACCCCTAATCTAATGCTAAACTACCAGTAGCCCTTAAAGGGGCTTTTGCAGGGCATTGCCCAAAGATAAACAGCTCTTTTACATTCAAAATACACAAAGTCCCCCCTAACAGTAAACCCCCCCACCCACCAAACCCCCCCAAAATAAAAGAACCTAACACTAAAAACCTAAACTACCCATTGCCCTGAAAAGGGCATTTGTTTGGGCATTTAGCTCTTTTACAAAGTGCCCAACCTAATCTAAATAAACCCCTCCAAAAAAAATGTTTAAAAAAATGTGAAGTTTTCTTCCAAGCGGCGACCTCTTCTTTCTTCTTCCAGGAACAATCCATTGAGGAGGGCGGAGCTGAAGACCGATGACCGAGGAGCTGAAGACCGGCGACCCTGGAACTGAAGACTGGTAACCCTGGAACTGAAGACCGGCGACCCTGGAACTGAAGACCGGCAACCGCGGAGCCATGGAGCGTGGAGGATCCTCTTCATACGTTCTCTGCTGTACACTGAATAGTGAATTCAAGGTACACGATTAAAACAGCCAATTTGAACAGCCAATAGGATTTGAGTAGCTCTCATCCTATTGGATGATTTGAATTTGAAGGATCAAATCAGTCAAAAGGAATTCAAGGGACGCCATTTTTATTTGCATACCTTGAATTCAATATTCAGTGTATGGCAGAGATCATATGAAGAGGATCCTCCACGCTCCATGGCTCCGCGCTCGGCGGTCTTCAGTTCCAGGGTCGCCGGTCTTCAGTTCCAGGGTCGCCTATCTTCAGCTCTGCGCTTCGCTCTGCGCCGGATTGTTCCTGGAAGAAGAAAGAAGAGGTCGCCGCTTGGAAGAAAACTTCACAGCATGGGACGGGACCTTCTCCGCCGGACTTCAGGAACAGTGAGTACCAACCTGGGGGTAAGACTTAGGGTTTTTTTTAAAACTTTTTTTTGGGGGGGGGGGTTGGGTTATTTAGATTAGGGTGGGCACTTTGTAAAAGAGCTACATGCCCAAACAAATGCCCTTTTCAGGGAAATGGGTAGTTTAGGTTTTTTAGTGTTAGGTTCTTTTATTTTGGAGGGTTTGGTGGGTGGGGGATTACTATTAGGGGGGGCTTTGTGTGTTTTGAATGTAAAAGAGCTGTTTATCTTGGGGCAATGCCCTGCAAAAAGCCCCTTTAAGGGCTACTGGTAGTTTAGCATTAGATTAGGGGGTGTTTTTTCATAGGGATTAGGTATCATTTTTTTAAATTTGATAATTTTGTTTTTTATTTTCTGTAATCTTAGATTTTTTTATTTTCTGTAATTGTAACTTAAAGGGACATTCTACACCAGAATTTTAATTTTGACTAGACTGTCCCTTTAATTTATACTTAGTTTTTTTTTGTTTTTTTTAAAGTAATGTTAGGTTTTTTTATTTTAATAGTAACTTTAGTATTTTGTAATTTAGGTAATTTGGGTTCATTTAGGGGGTGTTAGGTTAGGGGGTTTAGTAATTTAATTATTGATCTGCATTGTGGGCTTTGGCGGTTTAATACTTTAATAGGTAGTTTGTGTTGTGGGTTAATGGCAGATTAGGGGTTAATATTTTTATTAGGTAGTTTGCGATGTTGGGGTTGGCGGATTTAGTGGTTAATACTTTAATAGGTTTATTACGGTGTGGGTTTGATGGCGGATATAGGGGTTAATAGTTTAATTAAGCACATTGCGTTGTGGGGGGGTTGTCGGTTTAGGGGTTAATACTTTTATTAGTTCCGATGTGGGTTTGATGGCGGATATAGGGGTTTTTACATGTCTGGTTTATTTTTGGGAGGCGGGTTAGACTTTTACGGGAGATTTGATTAGTTTTTTTTATTTTTCTTAGGAGCCGGCAGTTTCTAAAGTGCAGTAAGTCACTAGCGACTCTAGAAATTTGTATTTACGCACATTTCTGGACATCGCTAGTCTATCCGACTTACGGCACTTTATGAACTGCAGGCGCCATATATGTAATAGCCTGATTGCGAGGTGAAATTACGGGCGGCACGGGTTTCAGCGCTTGCGCCGAAGCCTACGCCGTATATGTAATCTCGCCCAAAGGTGGCAGAAACATTTAGTAGGTTTTTACTTAGATTACGAGTGGATCGATATCCCCTTTATAGGCGACGTTAAATAACCAGCCATTACAAGTGGCTGGTTAATGTGACCGCAAACTCGCAGTTTCACTTTTAGAAAAAATGCATCAAATTGCACCCAAAATAAAGAGGACAGTACATAAACATTCAAAATAAAGATGAGCATTTATATTTGTTTAAACTGCACAAAGCTGTTATAAGGGGGAGTTTATATGCTCCGTCACATATGGCAAGTGCATTGAGAACAGAAGAAAAATGATCTTCTGGTACTCAATATATTGTTAATGTATGCACTGTCTCATACATTAGACCAGACAAGCAAAAGGCAGAGTGCACAAGTATATGCAAACCTTAAAGGGATATGAAGCCCAAACATTGTCTTTGGTAATTCAGACACAGCAGACCATTTGAAAAAAGTTTCCAATTTACTTTGGTTATCAAATTTGTTTTGTTCCCATGATATTCTGTGTTGCAGAGATACCTAGGTAGGTATCTGGAGCACTACATGACAGGAAACAGTGCTGCCCTCTAGTGCTCTTGTAAATGGATAACCTTCTTGCAAAACTGCTGCCATCTAGTGCTCCAGAAAATCCAAAACATCAGTCACTGCTTTTCACCAAATGATACCAAGAGAAGAAAGAAAATTTGGTAATAGAAGTACATTAGAAAATTGTTTAAAATCGCACACTCTATCTGAATCATGAAAGAAAAAATGTGGGTTTCATATTCCTTTAATTTCAGATTCAGTCCTGAATTTAGTCCTTTCTGATTACTAATTAACTGCAAATTAATGCACCACATTAGTGTATAATCACTAATGCATCCCACGTATGCTAAATGCAACTGCATCAAAATTATTTTGGAATTATGGCATTTAAAGCCATAAAAAGACACCAATTTTAAAAATAAAATAAAATTGAAATGAATTTGCATCATTTAGAAAAAAAAGAGCAAAGGGACCATTACAAATGTTCTTGTCATTTATAGACCAGCAGGCCCTAAAGCCTGAGAGTGTCCCTATGGCAAAGGTTTGCTGCCATTAAGTACTGAAAGGGCAGCATTCATTTTTAATGTACTTGTGCTCATAACAATTGTCAGGAAGATCTATTATACTTAACAATTAATAAATTGCTAAATATAAGAATTGTGCCACTCTTTCTCCAAATCCAGCTATGCAGCTACATTTCATCTGAGCATCCTATCATGAGTTTATAAAAGGTACAACATGTCAATTTCGTGATGATGCAGCCATTTGCCATTGGCTAGTTATAAGTAGATTTCGTGATGACGCAGCCATTTGCCATTGGCTAGTTATAAGTAGATTTCGTGATGACGCAGCCATTTGCCATTGGCAAGTTATAAGTAGTTTTTGTGAAGGCCTGCAAAAATGCCATTAGGTTAGAGTGAGTCCTATGATATAGCCCTAAATGCCCTCATTTTTAATGAATTTTCCTAATATTAAGCAAAACAAAAATGTTGATGAACTGGAAATATTATATAAATAGGTAATACTGTATATATTGGTAATATTGTATATATTGGTAATATTGTATAAATAGGTAATTTTGTATAAATTGGTAATATTGTATATATTGGTAATATTGTATATATTGGTAATATTGTATAAATAGGTAATATTGTATATATGTGTAATATTGTATAAATTGGTAATATTGTATAAATTGGTAATATTGTATATATTGGTAATATTGTATAAATTGGTAATATTGTATATATGTGTAATATTGTATAAATTGGTAATATTGTATATATTGGTAATATTGTATAAATAGGTAATATTGTATACATTGGTAATATTGTATATATTGGTAATATTGTATAAATAGGTAATATTGTATATATGTGTAATATTGTATAAATTGGTAATATTGTATATATTGGTAATATTGTATAAATTGGTAATATTGTATATATTGGTAATATTGTATAAATAGGTAATATTGTATATATTGGTAATATTGGATATATTGGTAATATTGTATAAATTGGTAATATTGTATATATTGGTAATATTGTATAAATTGGTAATATTGTATATATTGGTAATATTGTATAAATAGGTAATATTGTATATATTGGTAATATTGGATATATTGGTAATATTGTATAAATAGGTAATATTGTATACTGCCTTTAGCTGGTATGAACTTAATTCTGTGAGAGTCAGAATATAGCCTAGATTACAAGTGGAGGACAAACATATTTGCTTCTATTCTTGCTCTCATATTACAAGACCAAAGTTATTTTATTGCTTGAGCAATAGTCTATGGTGTCAGATAGTGTAGGTGCACTAGATTCCCTACATTAACAGACTTATATGGGGGCACGCAGTAAAATTCATATTGGATATTGCTCGAGCGCTAAGCTGCACAAGTAGTGGTTTTCTTCATGTAGTTCTGTGCAATACTATTAATATTAATGGTTTACTTGAACTTAAACGCACTACATTTTATAGTTGCATTTTGGATTGAGCTCAAGAACACTTAACTTATAACTTGTAATATGGGCAAAATGAGTGCGCTAATAGCTCTCCCTACATTATCCATTAAAAGCATAGGGCACGCTAAAAAAGTTTTGGCCTCATTAAGGTGCTTTGGTTAAAATATTTAGCCATCCACTTGTAATAAAAGGTTGTGCATTATTCTTTGTGCAAGGTCACACAACAGACAATACAACCTGGGCTTTGGATTGTGTGTCACATCTAATCTAGTCCTATGTTGGTAAAGTGCTCAGTTTATTGCATGGTTTGAGTTCACCTACCATTTATAGTGAGGTGCACCCAGCTGCCATTATGAAAGGTGTCGTATTGCTGCTCCAGCATCAGTACCTTGCACTCATACCAGCCCTGATCTTGTGAACGTACTTGCTCAATGCGTAGAGATGCTTTGTCATGAAGAATAGCACGGCCTGGAGAAAAGAGCCAATGAAGATACATTACAGACAGGTTATGGACTCTATCTGGGGAGGAGAAAGTACAGAGATAAATATCAGGTAGTCACCAAATTCCACAATCATTACTACCAGCCACGGCTGACAGAACACAGCAACATGTTCCAGTAACAGCATCTACACAGCCTTCAGCACATGGCTACTAAACAGAGCATGAGAGAAAGGAATGAAGAAGACTAGAAAAGAAAATGAGATAGTATTAAACTGTAAGAACATAACTAAAATTAGGATAATAGCCGATCCCAGTAGTTACCTGAGATGACCTTGTGCACAAGTAGCTTTGCTAGTTTTCTATACAGTAACTAAACATCATAATCTTAAACACTCATCAAGGTTAGCATATGAATTAACAAGTATTGCTCATCACACCATTCTAAACAGCTTGGGACTCAATATGCCACAATTTAATCATTTCACTGCCAGAGAGAAATGTGATTTATTGTTATGCTTGGAAGATAAAACGATGTGAGGGAACAGTCTGGGCCAGTCCAGTTAACACAAGTCAGATTTTGTAGATTTCACTAACTGCCCCCCAAAAAGGGCCCATTTCTGAACTGTAACTGTCATGGTTTATGGCTTATTTAAAAGATAGTTACATATAAAGATTTTTGCAAAAAAAAAAAAAAAAGTTTATTTCAGCAAACACTGTAATCTGTACAAATGCTGAATGGCAGGACCAAAATATATTTTTATATTTTTTGAAGCCAAAGCAGGAAACAGATGTGGAATGTCTGTGTTGTAAAATAGACTGTTGCTTTTTCATGCAAAAATATATATTTAATTTATTATTGAAAATATGGTACTACTTTCATATAAGCAGCAATATTCGTACTCCCATCCCCAGACTAGTATGTATTACATCCCTCTGAGTAAAGGGCAGGAAATTCACTTATTTTTTCTTTCATGATTCACAGATCGAACTTACAATATTCAATAGCTTTCTAATTTACATCTATAATCTAATTTGATTTGTTCTCTTGGTGTTCTTGGTTGGAAAGAATACCTAGATAGGCTCAGAACCAGCAATGCACTACTGGGATCTAGCTGCTGATTGGTGGCTGCACATATATGCCTTTTGTCACTGGCTCTTCTGATGTGTTCAGCTAGCTCCCATTGGTGCATTGCTGCTCCTTCATTAAAGGATACCAAAAGAAAGACGAGCACTTAATAATAAAAGTAAATTGTAAAGTTGTATAAAATTATATTCTTTATCCAAATCATAAAAAAACAATGGGTTTCTTGCCCCTTTAAAGGGACAGTAAATGTTGTTTTACAAAGTATACTTGCCCCGTTTCAACTGTATCCCTGATGCAGGTTTGAAAAATTTTAGTTATTTGTATGTCCAAGTTTAATATTTCACAGTAGATAGTGGTAGGTCCTCTGGTCAGCTGCATTATGGGCAATAAAAAAACTATATCACCCACGCTACAGCCTAAAGTGGGTATTAGCTCCTGTTTACTACATCGCATGTGCAATTTGTGCAGCACACAGACATGGCTTGGGGGTTAGATTAATCAGAAGCACACAAGAATATGGCTTGATGGGTTAGATTAATCAGAAGCACACAAGAATATGGCTTGATGGGTTAGATTAATCAGAAGCACACAAGAATATGGCTTGGGGGTTAGATTAATCAGACACACACAAGAATATGGCTTGGGGGTTAGATTAATCAGACACACACAAGAATATGGCTTGATGGGTTAGATTAATCAGAAGCACACAAGAATATGACTTGGGGTTAAGATTAATCAAATGCACACAAGAATATGGCTTGATGGGTTAGATTAATCAGAAGCACACAAGAATATGGCTTGGGGGTTAGATTAATCAGAAGCACACAAGAATATGGCTTGGGGGTTAGATTAATCAGAAGCACACAAGAATATGGTTTGGGGGGTTAGATTAATCAGAAGCACACAAGAATATGGCTTGGGGGTTAAATTAATCAGAAGCACACAAGAATATGGCTTGGGGGTTAGATTAATCAGAAGCACACAGGAATATGGCTTGGGGTTAGATTAATCAGAAGCACACAAGAATATGGCTTGGGGTTAGATTAATCAGAAGCACACAAGAATATGGCTTGGGGTTAGATTAATCAGAAGCACACAAGAATATGGCTTGGGGTTAGATTAATCAGAAGCACACAAGAATATGGCTTGGGGTTAGATTAATCAGAAGCACACAAGAATATGGCTTGGGGGGTTAGATTAATCAGACACACACAAGAATATGGCTTGGGGATAGATTAATCAGAAGCACACAAGAATATGGCTTGGGGGGTTAGATTAATCAGAAGCACACAAGAATATGGTTTAAGGGTTAGATTAATCAGAAGCACACAAGAATATGGCTTGGGGTTAGATTAATCAGAAGCACACAAGAATATGGCTTGGGGGGTTAGATTAATCAGACACACACAAGAATATGGCTTGGGGATAGATTAATCAGAAGCACACAAGAATATGGCTTGGGGTTTAGATTAATCAGAAGCACACAAGAATATGGTTTAAGGGTTAGATTAATCAGAAGCACACAAGAATATGGCTTGGGGGGGTTAGATTAATCAGAAGCACACACAAGAATATGGCTTGGGGGTTAGATTAATCAGAAGCACACAAGAATATGGCTTGAGGGGGTTAGATTAATCAGAAGCACACAAGAATATGGATTGGGGGTTAGATTAATCAGAAGCACACAGGAATATGGCTTGGGGGGGTTAGATTAATCAGAAGCATACAAGAATATGGCTTGGGGGTTAGATTAATCAGAAGCACACAAGAATATGGCTTGGGGGGTTAGATTAATCAGAAGCACACAAGAATATGGCTTGGGGGTTAAATTAATCAGAAGCACACAAGAATATGGCTTGGGGGGTTAGATTAATCAGAAGCACACAAGAATATGGCTTGGGGGTTAAATTAATCAGAAGCACACAAGAATATGGCTTGGGGGTTAGATTAATCAGACACACACAAGAATATGGCTTGGGGTTAGATTAATCAGACACACACAAGAATGTGGCTTGGGGGGTTAGATTAATCAGAAGCACTCAAGAATATGGCTTGGGGATAGATTAATCAGAAGCACACAAGGATATGGCTTGGGGGTTAGATTAATCAGACACACACAAGAATATGGCTTGAGGGGTTAGATCAATCAGAAGCACACAAGAATATGGCTTGGGGGGTTAGATCAATCAGAAGCACACAAGAATATGGCTTGGGGATAGATTAATCAGACGCACACAAGAATATGGCTTGGGGGGTTAGATTAATCAGAAGCACACAATAATATGGCTTGAGGGGTTAGATTAATCAAAAGCACACAAAAATATGGCTAGGGGGTTAGATTAATCAGAAGCACACAGGAATATGGCTTGGGGGATTAGATTAATCAGAAGCACACAAGAATATGGCTTGGGGGGTTAGATTAATCAGAAGCACACAAGAATATGGCTTGGGGGTTAGATTAATCAGACACACACAAGAATATGGCTTGGGGGGTTAGATTAATCAGAAGCACACAAGAATATGTCTTGGGGGTTAGATTAATCAGAAGCACACAAGAATATGGCTTTAGGGGTTAGATTAATCAAAAGCACACAAAAATATGGCTTGGGGGTCAGATTAATCAGGAGCACACAAGAATATGGCTTGGGGGGGGTAGATTAATCAGAAGCACACAAGAATATGACTTGAGGGTATAGATTAATCAGACACACACAAGAATATGGCTTGGGGGGTTAAATTAATCAGAAGCACACAAGAATATGTCTTGGGGGTTAGATTAATCAGAAGCACACAAGAATATGGCTTGGGGGTTAGATTAATCAGAAGCACACAAGAATATGGCTTGAGGGTATAGATTAATCAGACACACAAAAGAATATGGCTTGGGGGGTTAGATTAATCAGAAGCACACAAGAATATGGCTTGGGGGTTAGATTAATCAGAAGCACACAAGGATATGGCTTGGGGGTTAAATTAATCAGAAGCACACAAGAATATGGCTTGGGGGGTTAGATTAATCAGAAGCACACAAGAATATGGTTTAAGGGTTAGATTAATCAGAAGCACACAAGAATATGGCTTGGGGGTTAGATTAATCAGAAGCACACAAGAATATGGCTTGGGGGTTAGATTATTCAGAAGCACACAAGAATATGGCTTGGGGGATAGATTAATCAGAAGCACACAAGAATATGTCTTTGGGGGTTAGATTAATCAAATGCACACAAGGATATGTCTTGGGGGTTAGATTAATCAGAAGCACACAAGAATATGTCTTGGGGGTTAGATTAATCAAATGCACACAAGGATATGTCTTGGGGGTTAGATTAATCAGAAGCACACAAGAATATGTCTTGGGGGTTAGATTAATCAGACACATACAAGAATATGGCTTGGGGGGTTAGATTAATCAGAAGCACAAAAGAATATGTCTGGGGGGTTAGATTAATCAGAAGCACACAAGAATATGGCTTGGGGGTTAAATTAATCAGAAGCACACAAGAATATGGTTTAGGGGTTAGATTAATCAGAAGCACACAGGAATATGGCCTGGGGGTTAGATTAATCAGAAGCACACAAGAATATGGCTTGGGGGTTAGATTAATCAGATGCACACAAGAATATGTCTTGGGGTTAGATTAATCAGAAGCACACAAGAATATGGCTTGGGGGTTAGATTAATCAGAAGCACACAAGAATATGGCTTGGGGGGTTAGATTAATCAGAAGCACACAAGAATATGGCTTGGGGTTAGATTAATCAGAAGCACACAAGAATATGGCTTGGGGGGTTAGATTAATCAGATGCACACAAGAATATGGCTTGAGGGGTTAGATTAATCAGAAGCACACAAGAATATGGCTTGGGGGGTTAGATTAATCAGAAGCACACAAGAATATGGCTTGGGGGACAGATTAATTAGAAGCACACAGGAATATGGCTTGGCGGTTAGATTAATCAGAAGCACACAAGAATATGGCTTGAGGGGTTAGATTAATCAGATGCCCATGAGAATATGGTTTGGGGGGGTTAGATTAATCAGAAGCACACAAGAACATGGCTTGAGGGGTTAAATTAATCAGAAGCACACAAGAATATGGCTTGAGGGGTTAGATTAATCAGAAGCACACAGGAATATGGCTTGAGGGGTTAGATTAATCAGAAGCACACAAGAATATGGCTTGAGGAGTTAGATTAATCAGAAGCACACAAGAATATGGCTTGAGGGGTTAGATTAATCAGAAGCACACAAGAATATGGTTTGAGGGGTTAGATTAATCAGAAGCACACAGGAATATGGTTTGGGGGTTAGATTAATCAGACACACACAAGAATATGGCTTGGGGGATAGATTAATCAGAAGCACACAAGAATATGGCTTGGGGGGGGGTTAGATTAATCAGAAGCACACAAGAATATGGCTTGGGGGGGTTAGATTAATCAGAAGCACACAAGAATATGGCTTGGGGGTTAGATTAATCAGAAGCACACAAGAATATGGCTTGGGGGGGTTAGATTAATCAGAAGCACACACAAATATGGCTTGGGGGGTTAGATTAATCAGAAGCACACAAGAATATGGCTTGGGGGTTAGATTTATCAGAAGCACACAAGAATATGGCTTGGGGGGGGTTAGATTAATCAGAAGCACACAAGAATATGGCTTGGGGGGTTAGATTAATCAGAAGCACACAAGAATATGGCTTGGAGGGGTTAGATTAATCAGAAGCACACAAGAATATGGCTTGGGGGGGTTCGATTAATCAGACGCACACAAGAATATGGCTTGGGGGGGTTAGATTAATCAGAAGCACACAAAAATATGGCTTGGGGGGGTTCGATTAATCAGAAGCACACAGGAATATGGCTTGGGGGGTTAGATTAATCAGAAGCACACAAGAATATGTCTTGGGGGTTAGATTAATCAGAAGCACACAAGAATATGGCTTGGGGGTTAGATTAATCAGAAGCACACAAGAATATGGCTTGGGGATAGATTAATCAGAAGCACACAGGAATATAGCATGGGGGTTAGATTAATCAGAAGCACACAGGAATATGGCTTGGGGATAGATTAATCAGATGCACACAAGAATATGGCTTGGGGTTAGATTAATCAGAAGCACACAAGAATATGGCTTGGGGGTTATATTAATCATAAGCACACAAGAATGTGGCTTGGGGGGTTAGATTAATCAGAAACACACAAGAATATGGCTTGAGGGGGTTAGATTAATCAGAGGCACACAAGAATATGGCTTGGGGGGTTAGATTAATCAGAAGCACACAAGAATATGGCTTGGGGGGTTAGATTAATCAGAGGCACACAGGAATATGGCTTGGGGGGTTAGATTAATCAGAAGCACACAAGAATATGGCTTGGGGGGTTAGATTAATCAGAGGCACGCAAGAATATGGCTTGGGGGGTTAGATCAATCAGAAGCACACAAGAATATGGCTTGGGTGGATAGATTAATCAGAGGCACACAGGAATATGGCTGGGGGTTAGATTAATCAGAAGCACACAAGAATATTGCTTGGGGGTTAGATCAATCAGAGGCACACAGGAATATAGTTTAGGGGGGTGAGATTAATCAGAAGTACATAGGAATATGACTTGGGGGTTAGATTAATCAGAAGCACACCAGAATATGGCTTGGGGGGGTTAGATTAATCAGAAGCACACAGGAATATGGCTTGGGGGGTTAGATTAATCTGAAGCACACAAGAATATGGCTTGGGGGGTTAGATTAATCTGAAGCACACGGGAATATGGCTTGGGGGGTTAGATCAATCAGAAGCACACAAGAATATGGCTTGGGGGGGTTAGATTAATCAGAAGCACACAGGAATATGGCCTGGGGGGTTAGATTAATCTGAAGCACACAAGAATATGGCTTGGGGGGGTTAGATTAATCAGAAGCACACAAGAATATGGCTTGGGGGGGTTAGATTAATCAGAAGCACACAAGAATATGGCTTGGGGGGGTTAGATTAATCAGAAGCACACAGGAATATGGCCTGGGGGTTAGATTAATCTGAAGCACACAAGAATATGGCTTGAGGGGTTAGATTAATCAGAAGCACACAGGAATATGGCTTGGGGGGTTAGATTAATCAGAAGCATGCAAGAATATGGCTTGGGGGTTAAATTAATCATAAGCACACAAGAATATGGCTTGGGGGGGTTAGATTAATTAGAAGCACACAGGAATACGGCTTGGGGGGGTAGATTAATCTGAAGCAGACAGGAATATGGCTTGGGGTTAGATTAATCAGAAGCACACAGGAATATGGCGTGGGGGATAGATTAATCAGAAGCACACAAGAATATGGCTTGGGGTTTAGATTAATCAGAAGCACACAAGAATATGGCTTGGGGTTAGATTAATCAGAAGCACACAGGAATATGGCGTGGGGGATAGATTAATCAGAAGCACACAGGAATACGGCTTGGGGGGGTAGATTAATCTGAAGCAGACAGGAATATGACTTGGGGGGGTTAGATTAATCAGAAGCACACAAGAATATGGCGTGGGGGATAGATTAATCAGAAGCACACAAGAATATGGCTTGGGGTTTAGATTAATCAGAAGCACACAAGAATATGGCTTGGGGTTAGATTAATCAGAAGCACACAGGAATATGGCGTGGGGGATAGATTAATCAGAAGCACACAAGAATATGGCTTGGGGTTAGATTAATCAGAAGCACACAGGAATATGGCGTGGGGGATAGATTAATCAGAAGCACAAAGGAATATGGCTTGGGGGTTTAGATTAATCAGAAGCACACAAGAATATGGCTTGGGGGTTTAGATTAATCAGAAGCACACAAGAATATGGCTTGGGGGTTTAGATTAATCAGAAGCACACAAGAATATGGCACACACAGGATATATAAAAATAGCTCTTGGTATCTTTGTTGAAGGAGCAGCAATGCACTACTGGGATCTAGCTGAACACATCAAGTGAGCTAATAAAAAGAGGCATATATGTGCAGCCACCTATCAGCAGCTAGCCCCTGAGCCTACCTAGGTATTCTTTTCAACAAAGGATTTCAAAAGAACAAAGCAAATTCGATTATGAGTAAATTGGAAAGTTGTTCAGAATTGCACGTTCTATCTAAATCATGAAAATGTAGTTTCTCCAACATAGGTGTGTCCGGTCCACGGCGTCATCCTTACTTGTGGGGATATTCTCTTCCCCAACAGGAAATGGCAAAGAGCCCAGCAAAGCTGGTCACATGATCCCTCCTAGGCTCCGCCTACCCCAGTCATTCTCTTTGCCGTTGTACAGGCAACATCTCCACGGAGATGGCTTAGAGTTTTTTAGTGTTTAACTGTAGTTTTTATTATTCAATCAAGAGTTTGTTATTTTAAAATAGTGCTGGTATGTACTATTTACTCAGAAACAGAAAAGAGATGAAGATTTCTGTTTGTATGAGGAAAATGATTTTAGCAACCGTTACTAAAATCCATGGCTGTTCCACACAGGACTGTTGAGAGGAATTAACTTCAGTTGGGGGAACAGTGAGCAGTCTCTTGCTGCTTGAGGTATGACACATTCTAACAAGACGATGTAATGCTGGAAGCTGTCATTTTCCCTATGGGATCCGGTAAGCCATGTTTATTAAGATTGTAAATAAGGGCTTCACAAGGGCTTATTAAGACTGTAGACTTTTTCTGGGCTAAATCGATTCATTATTAACACATATTTAGCCTTGAGGAATCATTTAATCTGGGTATTTTGATAAGTTTATATCGGCAGGCACTTTTTTAGACACCTTTCTCTTTAGGGGCTTTCACAAATCATAGGCAGAGCCTCATTTTCGCGCCGGTGTTGCGCACTTGTTTTTGAGAGGCATGACATGCAGTCGCATGTGTGAGGAGCTCTGATACATAGAAAAGACTTTCTGAAGGCGTCATTTGGTATCGTATTCCCCTTTGGGCTTGGTTGGGTCTCAGCAAAGCAGACACCAGGGACTGTAAAGGGGTTAAAGTTAAAAACGGCTCCGGTTCCGTTATTTTAAGGGTTAAAGCTTCCAAATTTGGGGTGCAATACTTTTAAGGCTTTAAGACACTGTGGTGAAATTTTGGTGAATTTTGAGCAATTCCTTCATATTTTTTCGCAATTGCAGTAATAAAGTGTGTTCAGTTTAAAATTTAAAGTGACAGTAACGGTTTTATTTTAAAACGTTTTTTGTACTTTGTTATCAAGTTTATGCCTGTTTAACATGTCTGAACTACCAGATAGACTGTGTTCTGAATGTGGGGAAGCCAGAGTTCCTTCTCATTTAAATAAATGTGATTTATGTGACAATGACAATGATGCCCAAGATGATTCCTCAAGTGAGGGGAGTAAGCATGGTACTGCATCATTCCCTCCTTCGTCTACACGAGTCTTGCCCACTCAGGAGGCCCCTAGTACATCTAGTGCGCCAATACTCCTTACTATGCAACAATTAACGGCTGTAATGGATAATTCTGTCAAAAACATTTTAGCCAAAATGCACACTTATCAGCGTAAGCGCGACTGCTCTGTTTTAGATACTGAAGAGCATGACGACGCTGATATTAATGGTTCTGAAGGGCCCCTAAACCAGTCTGATGGGGCCAGGGAGGTTTTGTCTGAGGGAGAAATTACTGATTCAGGGAACATTTCTCAACAAGCTGAACCTGATGTGATTACGTTTAAATTTAAGTTGGAACATCTCCGCATTCTGCTTAAGGAGGTATTATCCACTCTGGATGATTGTGACAAGTTGGTCATCCCAGAGAAACTATGTAAAATGGACAAGTTCCTAGAGGTCCCGGGGCTCCCAGAAGCTTTTCCTATACCCAAGCGGGTGGCGGACATTGTAAATAAAGAATGGGAAAGGCCCGGTATTCCTTTCGTCCCTCCCCCCATATTTAAAAAATTGTTTCCTATGGTCGACCCCAGAAAGGACTTATAGCAGACAGTCCCCAAGGTCGAGGGAGCGGTTTCCACTTTAAACAAACGCACCACTATACCCATAGAAGATAGTTGTGCTTTCAAAGATCCTATGGATAAAAAATTAGAAGGTTTACTTAAAAAGATGTTTGTTCAGCAGGGTTACCTTCTACAACCAATTTCATGCATTGTCCCTGTCACTACAGCCGCGTGTTTCTGGTTCGATGAGCTGGTAAAGGCGGTCGATAGTGATTCTCCTCCTTATGAGGAGATTATGGACAGAATCAATGCTCTCAAATTGGCTAATTCTTTCACCCTAGACGCCACTTTGCAATTGGCTAGGTTAGCGGCTAAGAATTCTGGGTTTGCTATTGTGGCGCGCAGAGCGCTTTGGTTGAAATCTTGGTCAGCTGATGCGTCTTCCAAGAACAAGCTACTTAACATTCCTTTCAAGGGGAAAACGCTGTTTGGCCCTGACTTGAAAGAGATTATCTCTGATATCACTGGGGGTAAGGGCCATGCCCTTCCTCAGGATCGGCCTTTCAAGGCCAAAAATAAACCTAATTTTCGTCCCTTTCGTAGAAACGGACCAGCCCAAAGTGCTACGTCCTCTAAGCAAGAGGGTAATACTTCTCAAGCCAAGCCAGCTTGGAGACCAATGCAAGGCTGGAACAAGGGAAAGCAGGCCAAGAAACCTGCCGCTGCTACCAAGACAGCATGAAATATTGGCCCCCGATCCGGGACCGGATCTGGTGGGGGGCAGACTCTCTCTCTTCGCTCGGGCTTGGGCAAGAGATGTTCTGGATCCTTGGGCGCTAGAAATAGTCTCCCAAGGTTATCTTCTGGAATTCAAGGGGCTTCCCCCAAGGGGGAGGTTCCACAGGTCTCAGTTGTCTTCAGACCACATAAAAAGACAGGCATTCTTACGTTGTGTAGAAGACCTGTTAAAAATGGGAGTGATTCATCCTGTTCCATTAGGAGAACAAGGGATGGGGTTCTACTCCAATCTGTTCATAGTTCCCAAAAAAGAGGGAACGTTCAGACCAATCTTAGATCTCAAGATCTTAAACAAGTTTCTCAAGGTTCCATCGTTCAAAATGGAAACCATTCGAACAATTCTTCCTTCCATCCAGGAAGGTCAATTCATGACCACGGTGGATTTAAAGGATGCGTATCTACATATTCCTATCCACAAGGAACATCATCGGTTCCTAAGGTTCGCATTCCTGGACAAGCATTACCAGTTCGTGGCGCTTCCTTTCGGATTAGCCACTGCTCCAAGGATTTTCACAAAGGTACTAGGGTCCCTTCTAGCTGTGCTAAGACCAAGGGGCATTGCTGTAGTACCTTACTTGGACGACATTCTGATTCAAGCGTCGTCCCTTCCTCAAGCAAAGGCTCACACGGACATTGTCCTGGCCTTTCTCAGATCTCACGGATGGAAAGTGAACGTGGAAAAGAGTTCTCTATCTCCGTCAACAAGGGTTCCCTTCTTGGGGACAATAATAGACTCCTTAGAAATGAGGATTTTTCTGACAGAGGCCAGAAAAACAAAACTTCTAGACTCTTGTCGGATACTTCATTCCGTTCCTCTTCCTTCCATAGCGCAGTGCATGGAAGTGATAGGTTTAATGGTAGCGGCAATGGACATAGTTCCTTTTGCGCGCATTCATCTAAGACCATTACAACTGTGCATGCTCAGTCAGTGGAATGGGGACTATACAAACTTGTCTCCGAGGATACAAGTAAATCAGAGGACCAGAGACTCACTCCGTTGGTGGCTGTCCCTGGACAACCTGTCACAAGGGATGACCTTCCGCAGACCAGAGTGGGTCATTGTCACGACCGACGCCAGTCTGATGGGCTGGGGCGCGGTCTGGGGATCCCTGAAAGCTCAGGGTCTTTGGTCTCGGGAAGAATCTCTTCTACCGATAAATATTCTGGAACTGAGAGCGATATTCAATGCTCTCAAGGCTTGGCCTCAGCTAGCGAGGGCCAAGTTCATACGGTTTCAATCAGACAACATGACAACTGTTGCGTACATCAACCATCAGGGGGGAACAAGGAGTTCCCTGGCGATGGAAGAAGTGACCAAGATCATTCTATGGGCGGAGTCTCACTCCTGCCACCTGTCTGCTATCCACATCCCAGGAGTGGAAAATTGGGAAGCGGATTTTCTGAGTCGTCAGACATTGCATCCGGGGGAGTGGGAACTCCATCCGGAAATCTTTGCCCAAGTCACTCAACTGTGGGGCATTCCAGACATGGATCTGATGGCCTCTCGTCAGAACTTCAAAGTTCCTTGCTACGGGTCCAGATCCAGGGATCCCAAGGCGGCTCTAGTGGATGCACTAGTAGCACCTTGGACCTTCAAACTAGCTTATGTATTCCCGCCGTTTCCTCTCATCCCCAGGCTGGTAGCCAGGATCAATCAGGAAAGGGCGTCGGTGATCTTGATAGCTCCTGCGTGGCCACGCAGGACTTGGTATGCAGATCTGGTGAATATGTCATCGGCTCCACCATGGAAGCTACCTTTGAGACGAGACCTTCTTGTTCAAGGTCCGTTCGAACATCCGAATCTGGTCTCACTCCAGCTGACTGCTTGGAGATTGAACGCTTGATCTTATCGAAGCGAGGGTTCTCAGATTCTGTTATCGATACTCTTGTTCAGGCCAGAAAGCCTGTAACTAGAAAGATTTACCACAAAATTTGGAAAAAATATATCTGTTGGTGTGAATCTAAAGGATTCCCTTGGGACAAGGTTAAGATTCCTAAGATTCTATCCTTCCTTCAAGAAGGATTGGAAAAAGTATTATCTGCAAGTTCCCTGACGGGACAGATTTCTGCCTTGTCTGTGTTACTTCACAAAAAGCTGGCAGCTGTGCCAGATGTTCAAGCCTTTGTTCAGGCTCTGGTTAGAATCAAGCCTGTTTACAAACCTTTGACTCCTCCTTGGAGTCTCAACTTAGTTCTTTCAGTTCTTCAGGGGGTTCCGTTTGAACCCTTACATTCCGTTGATATTAAGTTATTATCTTGGAAAGTTTTGTTTTTGGTTGCAATTTCTTCTGCTAGAAGAGTTTCAGAATTATCTGCTCTGCAGTGTTCTCCTCCTTATCTGGTGTTCCATGCAGATAAGGTGGTTTTACGTACTAAACCTGGTTTTCTTCCAAAAGTTGTTTCTAACAAAAACATTAACCAGGAGATTATCGTACCTTCTCTGTGTCCGAAACCAGTTTCGAAGAAGGAACGTTTGTTGCACAATTTGGATGTTGTTCGCGCTCTAAAATTCTATTTAGATGCTACAAAGGATTTTAGACAAACATCTTCCTTGTTTGTTGTTTATTCCGGTAAAAGGAGAGGTCAAAAAGCAACTTCTACCTCTCTCTCTTTTTGGATTAAAAGCATCATCAGATTGGCTTACGAGACTGCCGGACGGCAGCCTCCCGAAAGAATCACAGCTCATTCCACTAGGGCTGTGGCTTCCACATGGGCCTTCAAGAACGAGGCTTCTGTTGATCAGATATGTAGGGCAGCGACTTGGTCTTCACTGCACACTTTTACCAAATTTTACAAGTTTGATACTTTTGCTTCTTCTGAGGCTATTTTTGGGAGAAAGGTTTTGCAAGCCGTGGTGCCTTCCATCTAGGTGACCTGATTTGCTCCCTCCCATCATCCGTGTCCTAAAGCTTTGGTATTGGTTCCCACAAGTAAGGATGACGCCGTGGACCGGACACACCTATGTTGGAGAAAACAGAATTTATGTTTACCTGATAAATTACTTTCTCCAACGGTGTGTCCGGTCCACGGCCCGCCCTGGTTTTTTAATCAGGTCTGATAATTTATTTTCTTTAACTACAGTCACCACGGTTTCATATGGTTTCTCCTATGCAAATATTCCTCCTTAACGTCGGTCGAATGACTGGGGTAGGCGGAGCCTAGGAGGGATCATGTGACCAGCTTTGCTGGGCTCTTTGCCATTTCCTGTTGGGGAAGAGAATATCCCCACAAGTAAGGATGACGCCGTGGACCGGACACACCGTTGGAGAAAGTAATTTATCAGGTAAACATAAATTCTGTTTTTAACTTTAATGTCGCTTTAAAGCAAAATGCAGCAAAATGCACATTACAATGAGATTGTGATCGACAACATTCTCACACAGGAATGCCATTGGTAACATCATCTCAGCAAGATGTCAATTATCAACATTCAGGTGCTATGTGATCTCTGTCCCACAAAAAATCAGCCAATACTAATCATATATAAAGCAGATACTTTTACTGTATAGTGTTGTCAATGACAGTTACTTACCTGCATATTCTGGGTCCACATGAGGAGGATAGAACCCAAATTTGATGAAAATGGGAATGGGAACTCCAAACTTAAACCACTCAACTACATATGGAGGAGGCTGTCCGGTGAGGGGGTGTATCACATCGCACCCCAAGATTACACTCTCCCCAGCACGTGCCGTCACAAACTGAGGTTCCTCGCGAGAGCCGCCAACACCTGAAAAACAAGATGTCTCTGTGAGCAAATGTATCCATCCTCCTGTTCTCAAGCTTCAGAATAACAAGGCACAAAGCAAATTATTAAATACAATAGAATAATATATATGAGACATTATATAATCTTACACAGAACAATACGATTTAAGAGTATTAATGTTTGTAAAATAAAAATAAGGCATGTGTTTATTTAAACAAATAAAATATATCACTTGTGCAACCTTTAAAAACTAGAAAACTGTGCAGAAAGTAGTAAATAAAATCCCTGCCTCCTAAAAGACCCAAACATGCAATAAATATGGTTAGGTCATAACATTATACTTCTAACCTCAATCCCAAGCAAGAGAAAGCAAAAACAATTTCAAAAGGATCTGGAAATAAATCATTATCTTAGCAAAAAAAAAAATAAAGTCAACCGCTCTAAGAATCAGGTTCCTAATTCTGAAACAGAAACTTTTTTTTAATCTACATTCTGTTTTCTTGTTTAAATGCACAGAATTTATAAAGTGGCCCTGACACACAGGTTTTTTTATATAGCCCTGTTGCATATTAAAGGGCTCATTCATGGCTTAAAGTGACCTCTAAATTGCACCTGCTATGAGAGGAAATGCTGGTCCCATGTATTCTCTTGCTTCATCTACAGTAGTCCAAATGTAAACTTACAGCTGGTCTGATAGCTCA